>NW_008627889.1:0-13093 GCF_000691845.1 Merops nubicus | reverse complement strand
AAATAGCTCATTCAAACAATAAACTAAACTATGAAACAACTCGTTCAGTCAATAAACTACGAAGGTAAGGCTGCAAAATGGGACATTTTGAAAACTGGCCAACTATCATTGACTGGATTCTGAATCACA
The DNA here is from genome assembly GCF_000691845.1 of Merops nubicus. NCBI lineage: Eukaryota > Metazoa > Chordata > Aves > Coraciiformes > Meropidae > Merops > Merops nubicus. The sequence goes on along the minus strand of NW_008627889.1, from coordinate 12,964 downwards.
ACAGAATATTTGTGGCAACTGCTGATAGCCCTTTAACTTTAGGAAACACATATCCCATCAGGGATTTTGGGAGTTGAAGCAAGGACAATGCAGAGTGACTTTCATACACAGTAACTTTCACTCCTGGCATATTTTAAGCATCTGCCAAGCTGCAAAGGATTTCCACATCAAAACAACAATCTGTGCTTCAAGAAATGCATGTAGGCAGACCATGAAAACCTTCATATCAAGGATGAACATGCAGAACTCAGAGTTTGACTTGGTGTTTGAAAAGGGAAAACTGTGGTGGACTTTGCTGTCTGCTTTGTGAGCAAACCTACTGAAGGCAGGGATGGAGCTGCAGCGAGTTTGGGAGCACAGTGTTTTGCAAGAACAAGTGACAGTAAGCAAGGGCCATCAGGATCACCACCAAGGTCAAGTACTATTGGATTTCCTATCAGAGCTAGAAACAGCATGCAGCTAACCACAAGTCTTCAACAACACAAGGTATTTCAGAAAAAAAAGGCAAAGCTGGATCATCAAGATTTTAAACAAAGAGTTTGGGGAGATTTAGTTGTTTACTGTTTTTCTTGAATGTGGGAACCTGTCAATTATTGGATGGACACCTGGCCAGGACCATGCATGGTCTGAGGACTAACTGACAGAATATTATTTGAAGTGATGGACACATTAAGAACTCGTGCTGGCTTGAATGGCATATCTCAGAGTAAAGCAGATTGCCCATGAGCTTGGAATTCAGCACAAGAAGCATCAGCATCTAGCTAGTCCTGCAGACAATGCCATCTTCCACTCAACTATTTAATGTCCACTCCATTTTGGGGCAATGGATGCTAAGAACATTGTTAAAATGGACTGTCCTGTTGGTAAGGGAATGGTTCAAATACACAAAGCTCCTCTACACCATGGGCCTCAGCATTTCCATGTCAGAATCAAAAGGATCTCCAACATGTGAATGTGGATTAGTCTAGACAGTAGATGCCTAGACTGTCCAGTTCAAAAGGAGGAGGAAGATTAAACTGTCTTCAAGAAGTTTCCTAATTGTAGTCTCTGTTTCTCATAGTTTTTAAACTGGAGGACTAGACCAGTTGGACCATCACAAAGTTCAACATGTTCAGATACAAACTCAGCCCTTGAGACAGAGCAGCACCACGAGTCAATGCAGACCAGCATCAAACTGACCACTTGTGGAGAAACCATTATTGCAGGTGTCCAAGACCAGGTTGGATGGACAGGGCTTTCAGCAGTCCAGTCTGGTGAAAGATGTTTCTGCCCATGGCAGGGGGGTTGGACTAGATGGCCTTTAAAGATCTCATCCAATCCAAACCATTCTAAGATTCTACGATTCTACACTTCTATTCTATGATACTCTGATTCTATGTTTCTGTGATTCTGAATTTGAGCAAGTGGTTGGGCATGAGAACAGGTTCCCTAAGGAGATATTAAATTCCTGTCCTTGAGGACATTCAGAATTCAGCTAAACAAGGCTGAAAACACCTTGATCTCTCTCTGTAGGTAGTTTTGATTTGAGCAAGAAAGGAAGTTTGGCTAGGGATGTCCAGAATCTCTTTCCAACTTGTTTTTTTATTATATATATGAAGTGTCATGCCAGGGAGATGAAGAACATACATTAAAATAAGTCGAAAATAATTTCTTTTTTAAACACTAATTTGAATACCTTTAGTTACATCGTTATTACCTGGTTCCACTGTAAGTCATAGCTAAAACATTTTTTTTAACTCTGTTTTTTTCATCTTCATATCTTGTATTTTTCAGTGCATACTTAACTCCACTTTCCTGGGTTTATTTTGCTTAATTTTGGAATTTAACACAACCTTAATATCTTTTTACTGTTTGTTTTAATTGCTGTTTACACTTTCAACCTTAGTGCTATCTTAATGTAATTTTCATTAAGAATCAATGAAATTTAGGGAGTTCATATTCTCTTCAGGTTTCAAGGTAGTAAAAAAGATGAGGTCATTAGAGAACTTTACTGGTGCCCAACACAGCGACAACACAACCATGCAGAAGCAGTCTCAGGAATCTTGTCATGGCTGAAGAGAACTTTGAGCTGGGTCAACTTTGGAGGTTGAGGACTCATTTTTGGTAGAAATTAGTTTCTTTTGTTTTTAAAAACTGTTGTGGTTTGAGGCTTGGAATGGGGTCACGACCTTCCAGCAACTGGGAGGACCCCGGGTGGGGGTGAAACCATTGTATTCCCTCCCCTTCCCACACACACTCTGATAAGAGGCAGGGAGTGGTTTCTTGTTTCACTCCTGCCTTGGAGCTCAGAGAGGAAAGTTCTCCTTTTACTCCGTGGGACCCTGGAACCATTTCTGAGGGTTTTGTATATTTTATCTTTTGTATTATTCCCCTGATCTTTATATATATTATTTTCCTTACCTCCCTTTTTCGTTTTCTGTTCCTTGTTGAACAATATACTTCATTTTTTTTTTAAAAGTGTCTCTCTCTCTCTCTCTCTCTCGGGGGTGGGGGAGAGGCGAGTACATAGTTCTGTGCCGTGTGGGTCCTGCCCTGAACCCCTTTTTACACGGAACCAGGACAAAAACCAACAGGAAGGGGCCAAGCAAAAATAAATGAATGAATGGATAAATAAATCAACCCCAAGACATTGACTTTTACAGCTGATGATTCTCTCTTACCTTAAGCAAGGTAAGAGCTTTGTGTCAATCTGTTTTACCTTTCCAACTTTTATACAGATCTCCTGCATGTGAAGTGGCTCTTTTCTCCCCCAACACTTTTCCCAGAATGGAAGAGCCCAGACTTGTTAGGACTTTTTCCACAAATTTCCTTACCATCAATTTAAAACAGGCACATTATGATACTCAATTTTACAGCTTTACTTCCTCTAAACTGCTTTATTTTCTCTGAATGAGAACTACAGCAAGAAAGAAAAGAGAACCCATAACAGCAGACAAGAAATTAAGGGGATCCTTCAAATTCTTTTCCATATTGCCTATGCTGCAAGAGATATAACCAGAGATGGAAATACATATCTCCATATATAAGATCCATCAGCCAGTTTCATTCTGTTTCTGTCTTTCATTTAAAATACAAGCCCTGAAGTTGGTTTACCCAAACAAAGGTAAAGATCAATCAATAATAGCACTGAGACTGGATAGCTGCTCAATAAAACCTTGAAACCATTAGTAATTCTTCTCTGTTACTTTGACTACAGACAACCCAAGAGGAACTTGCTTAAATCAATATCCATGAAAGAAATAGTAGTTTTGAGCTGTTGGAGTCTTGTTTTGGGATTGCCTTGTTTCTTACTCTTGCTGACGTTTGTAAGCCCACATACAGGAGGATCAAACAGTGTGAGAGGTGTGAGTGGAGAAAAACCAATTTACTAAAAACAGCTGCTAGGGCTTATGGTTGGATCATGGGAAGTGGATAGAATAGATCAATGCTGAAGAAATTGAGGTGTGCCTGAAATGAGAGGAAAGACTTCCAAGTCCTGGAGTCTTCACACAGGTGAGAACCTGAAAGTCCTTCTCTCACACAGTCTTTGAGTGCTCTCTGCTTAGCCCTGCTCCTCATGATGTGAGAAGTTAAGTAAACTTCTACAGATGTTGCTCATGATTTTCTCTAAGAACTGAACAGGTGTCCCCCCTTATGTTTTCAGAGGAGTCTTCCCATTAAAAAAAAAATAAAAAATCCATACTACTGATCTCTAAAAGCCTGTTAGAAGGAGTATATTACATGTTTGCCAAAGTTAATTGAAGAGGTATTGAAAATCTACAAGTTTCTACTCTAGTTTGGGCTTCTATGTAAAAAAAATACCTTTCCTGACCAAAGAGAACTTCAAAGTATTATGTGCAGTCATCTACTTCATCTGAAAAGTGAACACAGAGAAAATCCACCTACCATAATCAACTCCATGAAATATGAAACGATTGATTTGTTTTTTTTCAAACAGCACACAGATATTCTAGCATGGATGTGCAAGTGTTAGAACTTACATTTAAGTGTTGACAGCAATTGGAAAATACAGGAACAAGCTGCTGAATTCCAACAGTTGTTCTCTCAGGATCAAGAAAAATCAAGTCAAGCTGGAGGAGGCTTTCAGAAGGGCTGAGAGGAGGGAGACAGAATGGAAACCCTACCATGGGAAGAAACAAAGACAGTTGTGTTTATTGAATCTGTAATATATTTGTGTTGGAAATTAGAAAATTTTTACCATCTCAGAGCACTGAAGCTGTGGAAGAGCATCCCATTAGCACTTGCAAAAGAAACTAGTTTGCAAAAGATAATGAACTAGTAGGTCTCAGATCCCATGAGAGCTGTGGAAGATAAGCATAATATTCAAAATGATACTTCTTATAAAGGGGAATAATCAACTGCATGGAAACAAGATAAAAAATTCCTTGCACTGGAAATATCCTCCTCACCAGTTCAGACCCTGTAACTGCAGGAATACATGGATAGTTCAACAGCTAAAAAAATACAAATAAGCATGCGAGTTTTGGAAAATAAAGCTTCTAAATAGAAAGCCAGAGGAACTCAGTGCAGTTTAGTTTTAGGGAAAAGAGCATTGCTTCAAATAAATGCCGTCAATGAAGGTTTGAAAAGCAGGATGAATTTTGATATTATTATTAAGTTAGGCATTCTGTTGTTATTAATTTATCTGGGACTTGTGCTAAGCATATATTTTAGCAAATTTCAAAACAAAGGAGCAGTGTCTCTTAACCAAATTGTATTCATGATGGGCCTATTCTTATACTGCTCATGATCCAAGTAAGACACACTGAAGAGGAACACCTGAAGTAATGTATCAAACTTTATACATACTAAAAACTAGCACAAAAGTAATAGCTACTACATTCCCAAAAACTGAACAGTCATTGTTAGGAAAACATGGGTTGGTATTGACTATGCAACAAAAGAAAAATAAAAAATTTCACTGTTTTTCTCAGGCTAGTCTAAAAATGGAAGCAGCCCTGGAGCTCTTGTGGGCATTTATACACAGAAACAGGCAGTTATCTGGCTTCCTCTGTCATTTCTAATTAATAATATCATGTACTATACATACTTAAGAAGTTCAGTAGCATGCTGTTTAATTACCACAATGCAAAACCTCCCTATAGCCATTGATCTCTGAGTTCCTGTGCTAATTGCAAACCTGCCACTTGAGGGTGTTATAAATATTGATTTCCAGGGTAATGTGTCATTCAGCTTCTCCAGTTGGACATTTCAGTATTGCTCATTATCACAGTACTCAAGTCTACGAGGACATAAACTTATCTGAAGAGAAAAGTTATAATACCATTAGGAAGGGAATTAGGCACTGAAAGAGCCCTGAAATGGCCCCACAGAAAAAAAAAATGTTAACATTATCATTTTCTGACACTGAAAAAGCCCTGAAGTTTGTCACTGATAATAGGACCAACTCTGAAGTTAGAAATATAACAGCAAGAAAGGTTATTATACAGTCTGCAACAATGAATATACTGCTCTTTTCACATTTGCTCTTTCTGCTTTAATTTGTCAAGCAAGCAGGTCAGTGGGAAAAAAAAAATAATCAAGTATTAGAGTAAAACAGAACAAGGACGAGTTCCTCATGTGCAGATGATGTCATGCCTTGCACCCTCCCTGGTCACCACTTTGTACTCAAAACGTGGGCATAGCCTCAGATGTGCTGGGAGGAGATGTGGAGCCTCCAGGGTCATCCTGCCCAGCAGTTTGTGCCATGGTTGGCAGCAGGAAGGGCAGAGCACCAGGACTTGACTACAGTGCTCTGCCCACTGTGAAGGTAGCAGAGGGGATTTGAGCAGAAAAAAAAATTCAGCCCAATCCCTGAGAATTAAGTGTGTATACAGAATGCCAAGAGGATGAAGAGATAATAGGATTAGAATGACTCAGAATGGTCAAGCTTGTTAAAACTTTATATTCCACCCACATAAAGGGGCAAAACAGCTCCTTCACTGGAAGTCCAGAACACATGTAGCAGTAGAGATCAAACATCTTTTTTGTGCATCTCCTGGACTTAGGTCAAGATGCTCAGAAGAAGAAATTAAGTGAAGTTTTAGGATTGTTTGCTTTCCTCTTTCTATTTTCTGGGTTGTTTTGGAGTTTTTTTTCCACTTTTTGAGGAATCTTTATTATCCTGTACAAACATTCTCAAAGCTTTGCTATGGTGGATGTGAAGAGTCCATCCCAGTTTCCATCTGAGTCTGGCAAAGGTGCACTTCAACTTGGAGCAGAGGTTTGGCAGCTGCTCTCAGGAGCAGAGCTTTAAGGAACATATACCAATGAGGAGGGTCATGCTGAGGCCAGAAGTTATCTTCATGTGCCTTTACAAGATCTAGAAAAGTTCACCTTTGCACACTAACTCAACTTCTTTGTATTTTAGTATTCCTACCTAGAGAGTTTAGTCTTGAAATCCCCATCACATGTGCCATCACAACCCATCAAGGTTTTTTTCCACCCATTGTTCAGCACTTGCTGTTCAAATGACTGGAGCTGGGTTTGAAGCAGACAGAAATCCTAGTCACTGCAGAAATGAACATATTTTAAAGCATTTGGTATTTCCAAAATTAGAATTAAAATTCTAAAAAGGTGGGCATTACAGATTCTACAGTTTGAACAATTACAGACTAAACTGAATTTTTCTAACAGTAATGAGTCCATTGCTGCAGTTTGTAGATTCTTTTTCAGGTCCTCAACGTTTTGTAACATTTCTCCATGCAAGGTACAACTGTGGACACAGCCCTGCAGGTCAGAAGTGCATCACCTGATATGTAGTTAAGGAAGGGGAACAGAAGAAGACTAGGAAGAATACAGTGCTCCTGGAAAACAGCTCCAGAGGGGCAATGATCCTCAAGAGATTACTGATGACTCTCCAGCTCTCTTGCACCAAAAATCAACTGATCATTTTAAACTGAAATATTTTAGTGTCAACCACAGTGACCTGAAATACACAGTTTTTGCATTCAGTTGAGAACTGAGAAATTTTGTTTAAAAATGTTTAGAAATCTTCAGCAAAAGCATATTTTTCATGATCCAACAGTGGGAAAAAAAAAAAAAAAAACAAAACTAAATACCAAGGAACTTCCTTCATAAAATCTTCTCTTTCTAACTTAAGAACTGATTAGAGTGAACCTTCCAGTATTGGTTCTTGTCAAAGTTTTATCTTGTAACAGGACAAAAGAGAGGTGCATGCATTCACCCCAAGGCTCCTCAGGACTGTCTGTTCTCTGATGTTATATGGAAAGGAAGAGAAATGACAACTCACTTCAGGAAACACTTTTTATGCCCTTTTTTCTCTCACTTGCAAGAAAATAGTAGTTAGGATCTAAGCAGCTACTTATACCTTGCCTTTTAGCTTGTTTATTTGGCATTGCAAGATTTTTTCTTTCCCTTTCTTTCTGGTTTGTTTTGTTGGTGGTGGTGGTTTTGTTTGTGGGGTTTTTTTTAGGAAGGAGTAGTTCGTAAAGCACAAAAAAAAGTCAAAGTGTATTATTCTTAGAATATTCAGTTCCTCCATCTATAATATTTTCCTTGCTGAGGGCTACAGAGACCTTTCAAACATATTTGGTGGGTCTCATAAACACACACTTTAGTGTTATTTATAATAAAGAGAAAAAAAATCACATGGCTGCAGGCTATTAGAAATGAAGTTTTAGATTTATCCAGGCTCCTCTTACATGTTGATTCATAGCTGAAGTCTCCTAAGAATGGTACTGTGCTAACTGCATTTGTGCACTACAGGTTTATTTTTTAATGGAGATTTTATAGCACCATCAAAACCTGTAAGACCCTTCTACATAAAATAAATACATAAGCTGGAAAACAATCTTGTGGTTTTACAACACACTTTGGCTTCAGCTCAAGTGCTTAAGATTTTGGGATGTCGACTGTAGCAATACTGAGGAATATTACTGCCAAAATTAACCACCTTTCATAGAATCATTTTGGTTGGAAGAGGCTTTTAAGGCCATTAAGTTCAACCCTAAATCCAGCACTGCCAGTTCACCACTAAACCACATCCCTCAGCAAACCTCTGAGTCCTCCCTTTCAAATCTAGCAAGTGGTTTTAGATCAAACAACACAGGAGTTAAATACATGTTCCAAAATATGATTGTTATGTACTATTTGACCTTTTTTATGGTAGAGATATTTATAATCTAAATATCCTGAAAATATTTAATAGTCTCTCCCTGCATCCTTCTAACATCAGGTAGTAGTAGACATGAGCAGCATGTCGACCAAATTTCTGGAATAAATTTAATTTATCCTGTCTTTATTCCTTCATGTTTGTTTAATGGTATATTGCAGAGTTTACCCAAGACAATAAAAACACATGAGAAACACTAACTTCAGTGAAACATGACTGAAAAGCAGAGCAGCAGCTATTGCCCATAGATTAACACTGAACTTGAACAGACACAGAAGAAATAAGTTACAGATGAAAATATGCTGCATGGGTTCATTGAATTGAAGCTTCATTTATATTCCAGCCTAAAGGCTGGATTAGAAAAAGGAGATGTATCTCTAGCATGTAACATGCTCCATGGGGGTTGTTTACAGGGAGTGTGCAGTACTTGTCATTCCTAACAGCATATGTTAAACCAGCTGCTATACTAATAAAGTCAAAGAAAACCAACTGATATTGAGTGTATAAAAAAGGCAGCCTGCTTTCCCAGTTGGCCAAGCCTACTTTCAGAAGGTCATATGAGGTGGTTAATGATTTTTAGGACTATTTTCCTCTAAGAAAGGTATAACATTTTTCACAGTTGCCTATACATTATTGCCAGGAGTGTGCTGAGATAACAGAGAGAGATACAATTACGCAGTTCTATTATTATTTATGCTTTTCTTGTGCTCTCTAATTTCAGCTCAAACTTCTTATACATTTTATCTTCAGAAGCCTGAGTCATTTCTGCAGCTGCCTCTGAGATTTATACCTTTCCTGACACTAACAGCCTAATTTTGCCTCCATGAGAAATAAGATTTACACAGAAACCATTGTCCAAAAGCATACCTCATCCCAGGTTTTAGACACATTGGGTTTTCAGAATCTTTTCTCACCTTGCCTTCAAGACACTATTTTGTACAGACAGTTAAACTATCCTTAAAAACTCATAGTTCATGGGAGAGGGGAATGAGTTCAAGAGAACCACAGATGTATACTTTGAAAGGGAATCAGAAGCACCTCCCTCAAGCTCCCTTCAGCTTCTGGAAATAGTAGAATTAAATTATTAAACATTTCATGAGCACTTACATCACAGGAAGGTGATAAAAATATGGCCAATGTGGAACTGTCAAGGACAAATCATGTTAAAGCAGCCTAATTTCCCTGACTGATAATTTAGCCTACGTCAATGGGAGAAAGTAAGGGGCAGCAGATCTTAAAAAGTTTTCATACTGCTCTGGTATGAAGTTCTCAAATTAAGGAATCCAGCCTACATTTTACACATAAGTCAGAAAATCACTGCCTAAAAACTTGGAGGAGAAGAAAGCGTTTTGTTTTTCTGTAAATGGGAGGGTGTTTCAACTGAAGGCCCTACAGAATCTGTCCTGAATATGGTTTTATTTAATAAATTCAGTGGTAATTTGACCATGGAGATACAAAATAATAGGATAAGATTTGCAGATAACAAGTTAGAAGAAAAACCCTGAAAATACTCTGGAAAACAGAAAAATCATTTTAAGTCACATTGGTAAATTTGACAGAAGTTCAAAATTCCTTATGGTGACAAGCAATTAGAAAAAATATAAAGCAGTGTAAGAATGAAGGAAGTGGAATAATGCAGAAGAAAGGGGCCTTTAGAGGTGTCTTCCCAGCAGATTGGGGCTGAACGCAGACAAACTGGAATCAATATGGATCCTGCTTGAAAAAGTCAAATTCCAGTGTAATCAGCAAAGGCTGAGGTGGTAAGAATAGCAAAACCCTCAAAAGTCCAACAATAGCAAAGTAACTCCAACAGTCTGAGGAGGCTCAAAGTACCTTCTTTACTGGAGAGTTTAAGACAGATTTGGCTAACATGTCAGAAGTAGATCCAGCTCTTCCTGCTTCTGCCTTGGAGATCACCTCATGCCAAGATGACCACAAAATATTCCTTCAAACCTTTTGTGTGTTTGGAAAACTATGAAAGCAGTAATTAACATATACTGGATGTCCTAATCCAGCATGTCATGTACTCATGGGTATGAAGACATTGAGCTGAAAAGTAAAATCACTGAACAGAATAAGCTCTAACTCAAACCAGGACCACCACTCACTCAAGCAGCTTCAGCTCTTCAAGCACCATTCTTTCTTGCTGCATGCTCAACATAAGCCCATGGTTTTTGTTTCCCTAAAAAGATTTCTTAGGAGACCAAATATATGAACATTTTAATTGTGTAAGCAACACATGATTCATCAGTGCTTCAATAACCCTAACAGATATTTGCAAAGGCTTCATCTTATTCTGTTTACTGTTGGGATTATTTGTGTAACAAACCCTAAATTTAACAAAGGGTAGGTACCAGGAGTGCAAACCAAGCATTCAGAGGATGTTTTATTGGGAAGTTTCTTCTGTAACAAAATATTTGCTGAGATATCCGCATTCTGCACAGAAAGTTCACTGCTTGATGGAGGCAGCAAGAGCTAAGGCATGTCAAAATCCTGAAATCCCTGACCATGCACTCAGGGCACACTCAACACACTTTTACTTGATATCTCTGCAAACTCTCCCTTGCACACTCTCTGTTGAAGAAATCTAGTAGAGAAACAAGAAAAGGATCCAGACATGAGCTAACTCATGTTTGGGATGACACAGGAAAAACCTCACAACATCCTGCTTTCTCCTCATGACTCAAAACTACATAAAATATTGATAATTTCCCACTTTGAGCTCAAAACTACATAAAATATTGATAATTTCCCGCCTTAAACTGCTGCTGTAGAGTCTTACTGGGGCTGTTCCTGACCTGTCCACTTTTCTAGCAGGCCATGTGAGCAACTTCAGCATTTTTTGGCTCAGCCTCAGCAGAGAAGCTGTTGCCCTTGGATGTTCTGGAAGGTCTCACATTTATTCTTGCCACCTGAGCCCCTGCACAAAGCAGAGATTCGTCATCATTTTAGCAGTGCCTTTGCAAGTTGTTGCCTCTCTTTCATGTCGTGGCTTTTCTCTGAAAGAGATGCATGTTGCTAGCTAGCAAATCAGGGGCTTCTGGATTTGCACATGACTCATGTAGACTGTTGCCAACGTGTTACCTAAGGAAGGGCTCAGAAAAGTGCAATAGACACGGCTGGAGGTGGATGTCACAGGGTGGGAGTAGAGACATCTGTTTCAGATTCCGCAGGAGCAAAGAGGAGATGCTGCACCAAAACACCATGTCGAAGATAAGCTGATGAGAAGTGAGAAACACCTCACCTCTGAAATGCAGTATCTCCTCACCCTATTGGATTTCTGCCAGGAAATTGCTAATCTAGAAAGAAAACTAATCTCTGATAGATGTGTGTGAAAGGCTGTCAAATCCTTTAGTGTCAGTCACTCTCCAGCATCCTGTCAATCATTGTGACCTTGACTTTCGAATTGCTTGGAGTTTCTTTTTCATTAACAGCAACTTTTTCTCTGATTTTGCCATTTCACAATATGCAGAAGAGTCTGCTATGAAGAAACTGCTCTTGCCAAGGAACAGCTTTGTTATCCCATTTTGCCAAGGTCTCAGAAGAAGGGGATGGAAAGCCACAGTTTGTTTATTTGTATAGATCAAACTGCATAAATGTAATTATTAATTATTTTGCCACTATTTTTCTGTCCCACAAAAATAGTTAATGGCATAACCAGATGTCTTCAAAAGTTTTTGAGAGGTCTGAAGACTGACCCCATTTTTTTTTTTTTTATCCAATTTTGGCCTCTGCAGTGGCACATACTCATTTCACTGGTTATAGTTAAAAATAAATTAAAAAAACAACTGGTTTATGCCAGGAGCAGTTCTGGAAAACAAAAAAAAAAAAAAAAAGGAGAACCTTAAAGTCCAAGTGGGCAGAAAGTTGAACACAAGTCCTATAAGTGTGACCTTTTGGGTCTAGTTCAGGGCCTCCAGGTAGCAGAGGAATGTTGACAAACTGGACTGTTTCCACATCAATTGTCTTCTGCAAATACATAAGATTGTGTTTTGCACAAAATGGGTTCCTCCAAAGGGCAAACATTTCCTCATTTTGCAGTAGCACAACCTCCTTTTTTGATTTAACTGAAAGGCATCTGCTGACACTTCCTCACGCAGGCTGGAAAAGGGTAATGCCTCATGGCTCTCAAACACAGTCATGCCTTGAATCTGTGTAGGCATTTGAGGAGGGGAAAAGCTGTTGTTGTTCCCATCACCTCTTCAGCTATGCATGCACAGTGGAAAAAAAAAAAATCCAGAATAGTATAGAAGAGCTATGCAGGCTAAAAAGAAAATCCAGATTCAAACAATTCTTCAGATTCTCAGGCAGTTGGGTGAAGCAACTCTGCTCACTGAGCAAAGATGTTCTGCTGGCTGATCCAAAACCCCAGAGACTGTAGTTACAATAGATTTTGCAGAAGAGCAGCACCTAAAAGAAAGTCTTGAGGTGTTCAAACATACCAAAAGAGGAGTAAGAAGGAATTTCACTCATTAAGTTCAGCAAAGAATGAGTTCTCCAAAGACTGGGGCCACATTTGAGATAGAAGATAAACTGGGCAGATAATTCTGTTCAGAAGCTGTGCAATCCCTAAATAATGGATTAAAAGGGTTTATTTAAATGGTCTTTTGAAGGATCAGTCTGCAAGTGCTCTGAACCAAACAGCAGTCATGCAAATAGTCTCAGATTAGACTAAGATTCTTCACTTCTTGGTAAGAGCTATTAGTAAAGGGTCTGCAACATATCTGCAGCTATATGGCTTCCAGCTACCAGATTAATTCCCACTTCCCATTTCAGAAAAATAATTAAAAAAATACCATTTTAGTTAATTATAATAATTTTAATTATAAA
>NW_008627888.1:33190-38363 GCF_000691845.1 Merops nubicus | reverse complement strand
CGGGGCTCGTTAAGGGCCCCCGTCAAGAGCCCGGCCCCCCGCAAGAAAAATAAACAAACAAACAGGAAAAAACAAACCGGGAACGCACGGCGCTTCCAGTCCCGGGGGCAGAAACGCCAGAGCAGCTTAGCGCCCTGGCCTGGATTTGTAGACCATTCTGATCAATGGGGAAACCCCAAATTAGGCCAGATTAGAGAAACCATTAAAGTTAATCTCTGCTTTTTAAAGTTTCCCCCTGCAGCTTTCCAGAGCACCTTTAAAATAAGGCAACGTGAAGAACTGAGAACTGTTAGACATCCTGATTAGTCACCAGGGAAAGGCAGGACAAATCATTTCACATAAACCCCTTACTCCTTTGATGTATGTATCCTCTTTATTCTCTGAATATTTTAATGGCATTTCTTTATAAAAACTTGGCTTGAGTCTGTAGAGAAACATGAGAGCCTGTGACAGTGAAAAGAAAAGCCAAAAAGCTTCCCATCAGTGAGTCAAAAATGCAAATCCTCAAAAGCCACCAGACCAGTTCCTTTTCCTAGACAAACTCCCTTAAACACAGATCCTCAGGATCCAAGATGCACCACAAAGTCAAGCAAGTTTTACTAGCCTCATTTGTTATCTCCTCCACCGCCTAAACTTTGATATTCAAAGTAGGAGGCTTTTGCCACAGGCGTGAGACCTGGCAGGGCGAGTGGCTCTGCTCAGCCTGCTGCTGCTTTTCCAGCTGTAGGCCAGCGAGAGGGAGCAGCGCTCCTGTCCCACCAGGCGGCCATGGCACGGGAACAGCCACGGTTACACCCGCCTCCCTTCCACAGGGAGGGACCAGCACCTCCACAAATGCCATCTAGCTCCTGCAAAGGGATAGCCTTGCATTTGACTTAATTTTGGCAAAGGCTGCGGTAGTGCTCATGGGAAGAATGAGTTTTCCCTGCCTGTAAACGGAAATTTTATCTTCAAATATGTATTCCCAGATGCTTTTCAGCTCTTTGATGCTGAAGCAGTGGCACAGCAAGGAGGACCTGTTTCCACTGCTGGGGGACCATGCCCACTCCTCACGACAACCACCAGCTTTCCATGTGGGAGACACCACCTACCAGGGTGCTCATGCTCTCCTCTGCCAGTTCAGCAAATCCTTCTGAAGTTTGGTTCTGAAAGTACAACTCTCAAATATTTTCAGTTTTATATAAATCCTGTATGTTTTATGTTTTATAACTTAACTTTGCGTCCAGGATGCAACTGTTATTGCTGTCACAGGTCCAAGGAGTACCTAGAAATAGCACAATGTGACACTTAGAAGAATTAGATTCTTCTCCTTGGACTTATCCCCGATGACACCTTGCCAAGCAAACCGCTGCTCAGTGTGGGTGATGGGAATGCAAGAGGGTCTATGAAATCCAGGAACCCCACACTGCTTTGTGTAGTACCCTCAGCACGGCTGGATCTCTGGTAGGGTTTCCTGGTACACACAGACCCCTTTGTGGCCAGCTAATTGCAGCGTGCTGCTTCCACTCACTACACAGACATGCAAAATACCCAAAAAGTTACTGCAAATCAGTGAGCTACTGTAGATTTACTGTGTGATTACATGGAGATAACAGTGCACTTCAAAGAACTTGCACCAAATTCCTGAGGTGCCATTTCAGTGACTCCACTGGCTTTGCAGAAGCCCTGTCAGGCTGCACAGCACAGCCTTCAGGCATAGTGCTTGGGGCCTTATCCTGTGCCAAAGCCCACTTAGACTCTTGCCAGCTCTCATGGAGGTGCCTTGTATCTCCTTAGCCTTCAGGAGGAGCTGAAAGTCACCATTTTGTGAAGTGCTATTAAATCTCTGAGGATTTTTGTGGCATGGAGATATTAGGGAGCCTGAGTGAACCTGGGCTCAAGGAGCGCCACTGCGTGCCGGCTTCCCCAGGGTGATCTGAGAGGCCTGCACCACAAGGAAAGCCATGCAGCTGAGACCCAGCTCAGGTGTGGGGTGGGTGCAGTGTAGAAGTGGCAGTGCTGTAACTGGGCACACAAATCAAGCCTTTTAAAACTGGAGAAGTGAGAGGAGTAAGTGCCGAGCAGCCTTGCTGAGGTTGAGGTTTCAGAAGAGAGGGGCTTGGGTTCATTTTGACAGAACACGGTCCACATTGTCACATGCAGAGTGAAAACCCTGGGACCAGTTTCCCAAAAGTTACTGTTTGTGTATGAAATCACTGCTACAACAAGGAGCATTTTCAGGTAGTGTTTGTAATCTCTGGAAGAACAACACTCCCAAAAGCAGGTGGGGGAGAGAATGAGCCAGGCACTGGGTATGTGCCTGCCCCCTTTGTCCCTAGCAGCCCAAAGGATTTCTCTAAGCTGTCAGGGAGAGCTGAGCAACTCAGGCCTGGGGAGCAGGACACATTGGCCCTTTGGTGACCTCCAAGTGACTTTCACTGCTTTACACTTTTATTTACTAGACACAGATTTAGTGGCAAGTTATTTGTTATTTTATGTCAAGACAGTGGAATGTCGCTCCACCGCCAAATCCTGATTTCCTTTCCCAGATATCAATCACTTTGCACTTACTTGCTACCAGAAAACAAAAATCGACAAAACCAATTACTACTAATTGAAATTCACATGAATAAGTATCGGTGAAATTGCAGGGAGGGGCTTTTAAAGTCCAAGTTCACGTGTGAAGCAGATCAGCTGCCCTGTTACACCCACCAACACCTGCAAGGACTCCACTACCATGTTTGAGCAGGACTAAGAAAAAGTCATTTTTAGCCAGGCAGACCTTCAGTGATTTTCTGGAGATGTTAGGAACATAAGTCGTTGCTACAGGCCAGACCCAAGGCCTGCTGAGGGAGTGGTAGAGGCCACAGAAGAGTGTAAGAACAGGGCCACGTGCAGCAACACTTCTCCTGTCCTCCTGGCTCTTGGCTTCCCACTTGCAGTACTGCAGGCTGGAGCTCGATGCAGGTTTTCACAGGATCCTGCCACATTTTCTGGATGGAAGGGACTCATGTTGTCATCTAATCAGCCTTTTGCCTTATACAACCACAAATCACCCAGTCAGTCCTGCCTCAATACCATGGCTTTCACTTAAACTGAAATTTTCCTTAAGAAAGGGAAATACTGACTTGATTTAAAGATTTCAAAGGACATTGAGACCATCAGAACTGCAGGCAGATTATCATGCAGATTATAGACCTTCACTGTTAATGACATTGTATGTTATTTCTAGTCAGAATCTGTCAAGCTTCAGTTTCTATATATTAAAACTATGGTCTTATCTAGACTAGGACTTTAATTGATGAACCTCTGGGTTTGAGTGGAAGAGGATGAATTTGGCTTCAGCAAGGATGGGAGTCTCTGTATCTTCAGCCAGAATGCCAGCAAATGACTCATAAACGGAGCTATTTTTGCAGAGATTACCTTTTCTCATGGCATTTTAAAAACTGGGTTCTGAACATGTAGGAAATGACATGTTTTGCATTCAGACATGAGGAATATTATTTTATGTGTCTGACTAGAACAACATTTTGAACTTTAAATGTAAAACCCTGGCATGCATTCAGCAATGGAAAACGTAATTTCTTTCCCTTCCTTTAGCTGCCTGTAATTTTAATTGCAACTTTTTTTAATGGCCATGCCCACTAGCACCAAAAATACTTAGTACAGAAAAAGAATACAAATTCATAGTTACAAACTCCTCATACACTCATATTGTATGTGTGCCTCCAGCATTACATACTGCATGCTTCACAAGTATACAGGTCTGCTTACCAAAATGTACAATAATCAGCGAAGATTGTCACTTTTGTTCTTGTAAGAAAGTTGTGGGAAAACAACCATGTGGCTGACAGTGTTGGTGCTCTAGTAAAAACTCCTTGACCTCTTGAGTTGAAAATCAATGAAATATGCATGCCCCTCAGGATGCTGGGTGTGGGAAAACAACCATGTGGCTGACAGTATTGGTGCTCCAGTAAAAACTCCTCGACCTCTTGAGTTGAAAATAAATGAAGTATGCATGCCCCTCAGGATGCTGGGGAAAACCTTTGTTTGTGGCTAACAAAAAAAGAGACCTTTTTCATTTCAACTCTCTTCTCTATGCCCCTCAGGATGCTGGGGAAAACCTTTGTTTGTGGCTAGCAAAGAAAGTGACTTGTTCATTTCAATTGCTCTTCTTCCTCATACAACTGAAGAAACCTTGCCAGCCTTCTCTGTGAAGAAGAGGCCCTGCACTTATACAGGTAACCACAGATAAACCTTTCTGAAAACTAGATCTAAAGAGTTGACTGTGGTCAATTATGCTCCCTGTGTTTTTGGCGTCCTGCTATGGCAGAACTTTTGATTCCATGAAAATGCCACAGGAAGAAAGGCATCCAGCACAACCTGATGAAGGCATGCCATCAGCACTCTGCTGGAAGTTAGCACTGTCCATTGCCACTTCCCTGCTGTGCCACCCCTGCAACACACCTCTACACCCTGCAGTACTGCTGTTAAATATCAAATATGCACAATGAGATGGGTGACAAGGAAATTATAACATTAGAAATATGTATAGACCTTAAGTAAGAATATGTGGTTTGTTTTAAGAGGAAGCATTAAATTTTAAGGCACTTTCTGCCTTGCACGCTTGAGAGGGTCTTTAAAAGCCAAACTGGCATCACCTAGAGATATTATCAGTTTAGGTTTGGAAATGCAGATTCACAAAATTGCATTTCTTCCTGGAAAAATATGCCCAGAGTAGCAGGTTGTTTCTAACTGAATGACATTTTCAGTATTTGCAGTACTCCTCCCCCCAGATATTTGCTTAACTTTGCAATTAATGTTCTGCATTTTTCTTCCCCAGACAATGCCAAGTGATGCCAGAGCAGGCCTGTGCTGCTCGTGGATGCTGTAACACAGCAAGTCACTGAGCCAGCAAAATCCAAACTCTGGTGGGGCCCACATCTGATCAACAGTGGCATTATCATAATCTTCAACAACTGCATTGTTTATTTAGAAAATCTCCCTCAATCCCTTAACAAATTAGTCTGGAAGCCACTGGGAGGATTAACTTCAGAAACTCTCCTGCAGATCGCGGTTACGCCTGTTCAGATGTCACCAGTGATCGACATTTGCATAAGTCATACCCAGCCTCTATTGCTAATTGCATTTCCAGTGCTTCGACTTCTGCTGGGGGTCTGTCCAAAGGGCGGCA
>NW_008627888.1:26123-33083 GCF_000691845.1 Merops nubicus | reverse complement strand
CTTCCCGAGCACTCGGGTTAAGAGCAAACGACACTGGACGGGGTGTGCTGGGCACTTTCAGGGCAAAGCCTTTCACCTTGGGTCCGGCGACCAGAAGTTACGCCTCGCTGGCGGCAGCTCCGTGGCTCTCCTCCAAGGAGCGGGCAGTCCCCGTTCAGCTGCAGGCATGTGCCTGCCTCATCCATCACCCGCGGCGCTGGCAGCCTTGCTGGCAGGCTCGGCAGGGAGCCGGAGAGCTGAGCAAACAAGGCTCTGCTGGAACGCGAGCCTCCCGCCCCAGGGCCCGCATGGTGGCCGGGTGGCACCAGCCTGTGCTGTGCTCCTGCTTCCCTCTCAGTCCCGGAGAGACGGGGCGTCGGGAGCAAATTCTAAAAGGAATTAGTTCCCTTTAAAGGAGGAAAAGCTCTAACCAGGGTCCTCCACGTCTTCCGGCACGGCTGTCACAATCTGAGTTTCACTAAAATGGGGACACCTGGATTTTTTTTTTTCCCCAAGGCAAAGTGGCAAAATCAATTATCAGTCCTGAATAAGGACTATATTTCCATAACAGGTGAATTTGTCATCATCAGAAAGTAGGAAACGAGATAACCTATCTGTCAGCTCCACAGGCACCCAGCACAGGGCCGGGTCAGTCATAACCAGCAGGGCTTGTGCTCATCTCTGCAGCAGAATGTCAAAGGTTGCTGCATTTCATCCCACTCTGTTCAAAACAAAGTGCTGCATTAACCTCTGCAACGCAGAGCAGCACCACTCCCACTGCCTGCCACTGCCCATCCAGAGGGTTTGGATTAAAGGGCAGGTCCTGCCTGGGGTTGGTGGGGGAACACAAGTAGCTGCTGAGCTTCCAGGTGCCCATGAGTGCACCAGCAGGCAGCCCTGTAGGTCCTGACTTTTAGGGTACTGCTGTGTCCACCCCCAGTGACTGGTGGCTGTATGGAATGTGGTCCCAGCTGGCTCCTGGGTGGGAGAACAGGGGTGGACCTGAGTTTTGAAAAGGGAAGTTTTGCATACACATCCTCCTGCAGTCCTTCAGAAGTGCTCTGCCTCTGACCACTGGTAGGCAGTTGCACGACACACGCTCCCAGGAGCAAAACAGAGGCTCTAGTAAAACAAAGGCAGTGATGAATGTTAGAGATTTGCTATAAAGATAATCCTAAAGATAATTCTGCTGAGGAGTGGCAGACATAACGTATGTAAGAGTACCAGAAAATGCAGACGTTGTACAAGCCTGAAACCAAGAGCTGATGCTTGCCACGTGGGCAGCTGGAGCAGGTGCTCCGTATAAGCAAGACGTGCTCCAGCAAGATGCATCACACATTTAAGGTAAATCTGTGTCACCTTCTTGCTCCAGTGTGCAATGGCCCCCTCCACACCTGCTGGTGGGCCATGGCAGCCGCTGCACACTCTGCACTCCCAGCACCTCTGCAGCTGCCCTGCAAGACTGCTGCTGCCCTGCTCAGCTCTGCCTCAGGAGCTCAGTGAGGCCCCTGGGCGTTCTGTCAGGTCTGTACACTTACCATCCTTTTCCTTTTGCTAGACCACAAGCTGCCACTGGACTGGCGGTCTGGAAGGTGCCTGTGCAGAAAAATCTTTCAAGCAAAGAAACTGGCTTGACTTTTCTTCTTAATTTAGAAGATGGAGGGGACCTCTCCACCCCCCAAACCCCACAACCTTCTCTTTACACCTCCAAACTTGCCAGGTAAATATTGCAATTTTTATCTCAAGGCCTTTGCTCCTGTCCATTACAGAAAGTCTTTATCCTGAAGCTGCTGAAGCGGCCCCATGCAGCCACTTGCTCACTCACAGATCCAAAACACAGCCCCCTATACCAAGTACTGTGAAGAAAATTAACTCTATCCCAGCCAAAACCACCACACTTGGACATGACAAAAATTGCACATGGAGATGGAGAGCATGCACAGAGTGAAGGTGAATGGTTTGGAACAGACATACAGATGCTTTTTATTTATTTTAACTTTAAAAGCATTGACAGATACTGTCTTCCAATAGGTATACTCTAAATTCATGTCTCTTCAGACATCTGTATTCACAGAGCTCCCATCCAACACTCCCCTGTACCACCAAAATATTGCCTGACTAACTACAGGAACAGCAACAAATGAAGCCCTGATCTGACCTTGGACTGATTTTTCCTTCTTGTCTTTTCCTCCATGACCCTGCCCCTCCTTCCACTTCATCCTCTGAGTCCCAAGCCAGCGCAGATGGGATCTGTCCTCTGTTGTGAGCAGTTTCATCCCAAGTGTACCTGAGCTGGCAACAGTCCAAAATCCACATCCTCCTCAAGACCCTCAGATGCCCCCAGCTCCGTCCAGAGCCCAGTAGGCCATGCAGGCTCTGCCCAGAAGCTCTGGTGAGCCACCACTCAGATTGCATGAGCACACTGGCCTCACTGAGGTCTCCCCAGAGCTGGCTGGCTTTGTCCAGACATACGCTGCCCCCCAGCATCAACAGCCAGTCTGTGGGGCACTATTAGTGACCCCCAGTATGGAGGGTTTGTGGTTGCAGACTCAAAATGGTAAGCTCTGCTGGCACACAGCACAGCCCTGCAGGCACGGCTCAGTGACCCTCTGGGGTCAGCTATGGCTGAGGAACCCACAGGTGAGGGAGAAGCCACCTTCCTGGCCACTCCCTTGCGAGCTGAGCCAGCACAGGGGGTGACCTGCAGCACGTACCTGAGGTACGGAAAATCAATTACAGTGAAGGACTTGGCACTGACTGAACCAGAGGGTGTTTCGGCATTTGGAAGCAGCTTTCAGCCTGTGGGTGAGGGATAGATCCTCCCCTCCCCAGAAAGGAAAAGCACCAGCAAATTCTAGTGCACGAGTGGGCTGCGAGCTAAATCTCTGCAACATTAGCTCAGTCTTCAGTGATACTCAAGCTCCAGCTTGCCCTTGATGAAGGCCAGTTAGCTCCAGAGAAACCATGACTTATCATAGGCAGGAGATTTTCAAAAGCATATGTGAGTCTAATTTAGAGCACCTCCTATGCTTTGAATTCACAACACACCAGAGATCAGCCCTAAGCACCCCTCATTTCTTTTAAGTTTATCTATCTCTAACTGAAGAATTTGCCTGTTTTCTCCAGCAGCTGTCTTCAGGCTAAACACAGGTCTGGGCTCTGCTGGGTGGGAAGCACACGGGGATGGAAAGCAGCAGGTCTCTGCTAACTGCAGCTGCTGTGAGAGGGTGACCTACTCCCAAGACAGCCAACCATCTGAAACAACAGCCATGGCACTCTTCAGTGTAAAGACGTGCGAGGAAGGAGGGAAAGAATGGCAGCTTACTATCAGTTACCAAATATGAGAATAAACTTCAGTCCAGCCACAGAAAAAAGTAACATTTGTCCTGAATACCTCGTCTTGGGGGCCTGCAGGCTTGAGTGACCAGTACAGTGGAGACACTCTCAGAGGCACCCATGGTTTCACACCTCCTGACCATGGAGGAGGTTCCCAAGCACACACACTGCCTGGTCATACAGCTGCTACTTTGTGAGTCATTCAGGGAGCTGCTGTGCTGCGCATCAGACACTCGGCGATAGCGTGTTCCTGCTCTTCTCAGCTTGTCTGTCATTTAGGTAAAATTACCCTGTGCTCCTTTGAACAGATGCAGCAGGAGCTTCTGCCTACAGAACAGTAATGTCCTTAAGCGACTTCAGTGTCATGTAGAAGTAACACACAAGATACACAACATATAAATATGCCCTCGATAATTACAGGAACATGTCCATACGCAAAATGTTTTTATCTTGTGCCAAATGATGAATTCTACCCTGAGGTAAAGAGTCAGGTAAAACATTAACATAAATTTGATGGTATATCTCAATTTCGGAACAAAACTGCATTTCTATCAGAAGTTTTGGAGTGTGGCTTGAATTTTTCACTTAATTAAAAACACCACCCACTACGGGGGTCATTATAATCCCCTATCCCAAACCCTGCCTACAATCAGACATTATCCTGTATGTGTGATGGATGCCAGATAGTTCCTGTGATATTATTGATACAGAGCATCATTACCATCAAACATTCAAATGGTTCTGCTCCTGTTCCAAACAAATATCAGCATGGCTAAACCTACTGACTGTCAGTAATGGAACGAGGTAATCATCAATGTGTAGAGCTCCTGCGAAAGCAGGTCACGTGCAGACCCCTCCTACTCTAATACCTCCCACTGATCTTCACGGCTGCAAGATCAGGATCCCAGAAGGTGATGTGTTTGAGCTAACAGTCAGTGAGTAGCTTTCCTCCCTGCCTCTCCCCTGCTGTCAGCAAACATCTATCATGGCAAGCTACACTGCTAACAGGTAAACTGATACCTTTCTGCTGGGGAGCTGACAAGACTTTTAATACGTAACTGAAACTAGAGAATGATTATAAACCACTCCTCCTTCCCTTCTGCTCTCTTCTAGCTATTAATTCCTTCCCCCTGGTGTTTTCCCTTACAGAAATTTAACAGAGAGCCAACACTTCCTTAGAACACCATCCATGGGCTTCCCTTAGGCACTTCCACTGAAAGCAAGTGTGCCAGCTGTTGCCAGGGGAGGAAGCTCCATTGCCATCACCACGGAGTACATGGAATGACCTTGCTCCCCTCCCTCCTCTGACACAATCCGTTTGATTACTGCAGTGTTTTACAGTGCCTACACATACCAGGACTTGTAAGGAAGCATCAAATACCTGAGCTGACAGAGAACTGATCTGCCCCTTCTCTGCAAACACAGCCATGCAGAGCCAGCTCTGGGCTCACCTCTTACCAGTGGAGCTCCAGTGTTTGTCCCTAAGCAGCAGGAGACCCAATGGTATGGAGTTAATTATAAACCAACATTTTGCAACAAGGCTACAGATAAATATTACCAAGCACATCACTTCTGAGCTGAGTACAGAAAATAACCTGCAAGAGTCATTCACTTCCTATTTCATGACCATTGTTACCAAACCAACTTTGCACAGCATCACAGTAAGCTACAGAAATGTGTATCATGTTCAGCAAACAGCTGCTGCAGGGGTTTCCCACCAGAGTTGCCTCCTGCATCCAAGTCGTCCACTCCTGAGTCCAAATTCCAGTGATGCTCAGCCAAATACCATCCAGAGAGCTGCAGGTGCCCCGAACCACTCAACCTCTGCTTGTACCTCACCACGACAACTCAGATGGCAGGAACAGCTTTCAGAGCTGTCAAAGCTCATCTACAATAATTTGCTTTGGACTGAAGTGATTTAGATTATGATTCAAAGCCTGTTAGTCATTTTCATCAAAAACCAAAGATGAAAAATCAGCTTTGGCTGTGATGAAATCTAATACTCCATATGTGAATCACAGCATTATCTGAAAGCTCCAAAGAAGACAGAACCCATTTTTTCCCCTTGCTAGATGCTCTACAAATGTCGAAAGAAGGAAATAAATGGAACACTTTCTAGCTTAGATTTTGAAAAGATGCTTTAAAAAAGTTTAACAAAAAAAGGAACTGGGAAGGAAGGATGAAGCTAAGAGAGTACCTGACCCTCAACACTTGCTACGAGCACAAAAGGTAATTTTTGAATTGCTTTTTGTTTCATCTTGCACCACAGCATGTCTCACATTTCCAAGGCAGGAGGAAAGGATTCATCTCGAAGAAGCCTGTTGCTGCCTGAGGACAGGCACAAGCTGTAATGACCCCAACAGCAGGACAAGCAGCCTGGCAGCACTCAGCTGTAGGAGTGTTAATAGTAAGGAAAGTTCAAAGCCTCTGTATGGGTTTTGCTGTGCAAAAAAAGCACATAAGCAACACAGGGAGGGATTAATGAATGGCTGGGCAAAGGTGATCATATTTATTAAATACATAAAACTTGTTGGTGGATCAAAAGGCAGATGGAGGGAGATGAAACTCAGTGTGATTGAGGGTTTAAGAAACAGCAGGTATAAATTCCTCTTTAAGGGCTTCTTAATGTGACACAGACAAATTAATAAAACTGATCTCTACAGGTATCTGGGACAATGGGTTACACATTTTCCATGGCCAGCATCGGGAAGAGGTGTCCAAAAAGGAGCAAAGACCAGAAGCTCCCCAGGCAAACAGCAGAATGGAAGAAGGGGCAAGGAGCTCCTGACGTCCTGCTGCCAGGGACTGGGTGTTGCTGTGAATACCAGAGTGAGCTGGAGGCAGAAAGCAGGCAGTGGGTCCAGAAGGGGCTGGAGGTGGGGATCAAAACTGAGTCAGAGACAGGGAAGAGGGAGATGGCTCAGGGGAGCTCTGCCTGCTCAGGAAGCCTGAGTCTGCATAATGTCTGAGCAAAGCAAAGGTGCTGAGTACTGACGGGATGAGGACCTGACACTGCAGTAGGGTTTTGCAAAGAGTGGAAGGATGCAGTACCTGCAGAGTAACACGAGTGCCTAATTTAAGCAAACTCATGAGATTTGGGTACTCTGTTATTCAAACGTGTTTTAGCTGTGTCAAGTTTAGACACAGCATCCCATTTATCTTGGCACAACTCAAAATCCCTAAATTATCTCTCTTTTCGACCTCCTCACAGAAAATTTTCTTCCAGCTTTATTAAAAGGCGAAGTAGCCAAGGAACTGCTTCACCAACAACTGCCCGCAGAGGCGGAGGCTGAACGCTGCTGCAGGAGCTGGCGGGCTGGCCGTGGGGCTGCCCCTGCCCGCAGCCCCTGCTCCCTTCCCCCCCAGGGAGCTGGTGCCACACACGCGTGCCTCAGGAGTGGGGTGTCTCCTGAAAGCACCTCAGATAGTCTAGGTCAGCAGGTCCTACTCGTGCCATTTACCCAGAGCTGTGAGCTCCCCTCTGCCAGCCCAGATGTCACCGTTCTGGAATAAACGCTCCTCAGGGGAAGGTGCCAGCCTCGGTCTCTAACTGGGACAGCAAGGGGAACAGTGCTGCTCTCCAGAGAGGGACCCTGCTTCTCATCACTTTTATGTGGTGCTAGTGGCAGAGGCAGTGGAGCCAGA
>NW_008627888.1:0-26092 GCF_000691845.1 Merops nubicus | reverse complement strand
TCGTTCCGGGCCCGGCCCCTCCCCCCTGCCTCACTGTGCGCGTTTCCTCCCGTGCAGCACAGACGGGCTCCTTCCCCTTCGAAAAACTGGGACAGAAGAAGAAAATGATGACAGGGCACATATGTTAGCGACAGGAAAACACCAGCTGCTAACATGGCTCACCTACCAGTCGCCTGAACAGCAACAAACCTTGAAAACGAGGCGGGGGTTTATTTTTAACAACCGTGTCAGATCTCTTTGCCTTTTAAAGAGCGTCCTGGGGCTGCCCGGGGCCCTTATCTGCGGCTGTCCCTGCAGCTGTGCCCTCCCCTCCCTGGCCACCAAGGAGCTGGGAGGCTGGAGCGTCCCCCTGCTGCCTCAGCCAGTGTCATTTACTCTGCTAAAGTGATTTGCTGACAAATACGCAGGCCGTGGAAACACCGCTGGTTGCAGTTTGTCATGCAGAGCCTCACAGTGCCCACAGATACGCGCATGCTGACACACCAAGTTTCACTTCTGTGTCTCTGTGCTCCAGACAGTATAGACCATATGAAGTATAGAAAGTACAAAACTTAAAAAATAAGTCTTAAAAGGTTTTGGGTGGTTTTTGTTTTTGTTTTGTTTTGTTTTTTTACTATACAATAATTAATAAAAAAGGGTTGTATTTCCTTGATAAAATATCCTTAGGCTAGGAGACCCTATCTAGGACTCCAAAGAAAATGTTAATCCTCCCATTCAAACTGCCACACAAACGGTGATGAAAGGATGCAGCACTGGGAAATAAAGAACTTGCTGATCATATTAATCCTTCATCTTCCATTCAGCTTCTTATGCCAGTATCCTGTTTCCTTTTTAACAGCCAACAATGCTCCTCTATTTCTTTATGTGATCCCCCATAATGCTATCATGTCAGACTTAAAAGCAACGCTTCTCAGTAACTAACTCTAATTTTTGTTAATATCTACAGAAAAGCTCTGACATCTATCTGTAAACAGTGACACAGTACACCCTAAAAGCCCCCTTTTTTGGTTCATCAGGAAATGGCTGGTTTGCACAAAGCCCCTGCCTTTGGTTCAGTCAAAGTGAACCTGCTCTTGGCAGCTACCAGGGGTGTGGCTGTGGGACAGGGACCTCGGAGCCCACCCCTGAGTGCCATGGACTGGACGCAGTGATGTGTTTTGCATTTCCCTTGAGTATTTTTTCATATAGCAGACAAAGAAATTATTTGGTAGGATAGCCTTTGATTGCTGAAAAGCGTCAACCATTTTAATAACTACATTTTTCAAAACAGAACAGCTTGTGCTAGTTAGACTTGTTATTTTACACAAGAAAAGACAGTTACAAGGAAGAATTTTGCTTTGCCTCAGAAAATTCTTCACTAGTGATTTGAAGTTACTCCATGGAAGCCTCCTATGCTGTACAGTTCTTTAAAAAGATACAAATAAATGAATCGGTTTAGACACACTGACATTTATGAGGATTTAAGGAACTGACAACTAAAACAGCTCCAAGTACCTGAACGTTTCCTTAGTAGTACTTCTGAAAAGCACAGACTATGTCTGATTTTGCCTTTTTCAGGCAAAACTTAAAAGCCCACACAGGGAACTTTTGTCCCAGGCAAGGTGAACAAGAGCAGTACCATTTGTGCAGAGCTAGAGCAATGTGCCTGTTAAATAAAATCCATGTCACCTGCATCCATCAGGTCAGAGCTAGACGACTCATGCCTCTGTTACCTTACAAATAACAGTGCTATCATCGACACAGTCCCCCTTACCTTATTGTAGTACTGCACCTGGACCGAGTGCCACTGCCCATCACTGACCCCTCCGGGGATGAACGGTGCCACTGTCGTGGTTGTCTCCCCTGCAAGGGCAGGCAGAAGGGAAAAAAAGGTCAACATCATTGCACAGTGCACTCAGCACTAAAGCAAGTCACAGAGAGACCCTGTCGGGCCCAGGGCACAGCTATCTTACTTCATTATGGAGGAATTTGGGTTTTCATCCTGCGAGACAGCCAATAGCCCGGGTTCCCTGGAATGATTTTGGTGCAAAGACAGAAGTAGCTTCTGGCTCGTTTGAGTGAATGATTTAATTTTTTATTAAGAGTGCAGCAGCAGATGTATTCAGTAGACATAGCTATTGCTGAAGTGGTCAACTGAGGAAAATATGTACCTGAATTTTTCTCCATTTCTGCCAAAAGCAGCACTTTGAGGATTTTTTTATTATTAATATGGTGAGCGTTGTGCCAGGATATTTTGCCAGGGAAGGGAAGTCTACTCGTTGTCAGAGCTGAGAAAGGGGAATCCAAAAGTACTCTAGTATAAAACCCATGGTAACTTGGTCCCAGCAAAATTTTACCAGTGAGTAATGAAATTATTGGCGGCCTTTCAGTATTTAAATTTGAAAGCAAGTCCTTGCAATTGCAATTGGAAAGCCAAAGCTTTTCAGCCAGGTCTGTGTCAGCAGAATCCATTCAGTAACCAGGCATATCTATTCCGCGGTAGCAGCAAAATAAACATTCATCTTGAAAGTACATAAAAAACCTGGCACAGAGAAGTTTTTGCTAGATCTCCACTTTTTTCCCTTTGTTCTTTTTTTTTTTTTTTTTTCCTTAACAGTTGGAAAATTCTATATAATAAACCACAGGAAAAAGATCTCCTTCCTGTAAGCTAACCAACTTCATACTATTGTTGAGCTTAAAATTTACTTTCAACTCTATTTGCAACAAATATTTCCTCCTGTATGAAGTATCATTCCCGTGCCCCCTACTCTCCTTTAGCTCCCATCCTATATATTTCTGTTATTTAAACAATACAGATTTCAGCTTTGCATATTTGACATCTTGCTGGGATGTTTTCAATGATAAAAAAATCTGTGGCAAAAATTGGGCTTTGTGTTCAGCCAGCAAGTTTCTACAAAATGAAGGTCACCAGTCTCCAATCTCTTTGGTTTGCCTTCTGTGGAAAAGTTGCTGTGACAGGTAAAAGAGTCAGATCAGATGTCCAAAACTTGTAATGTTCGTTAAAAGCCACTTAAAACTATAATACATAAACCATCCTCCTCCCAAAGAAAATACCATTTGTAACATACAGGACCAGACCTGCTCTCAGGTGCAGCAGTGCAAATCTAAATTTAGTTTCATGTATTTTAAAGGAGTTCCTCCACATTTAAATGCATATAAGTGCGGCAGAATTTATTCTTTTTTCTCATTCATCCTCAGGGTGCCTTCCAAGCAATTCAATTCAAGTTTAGACAGGCGGAGCACAGCTACAGAAGAAACCAGCGTGTTATTTCATTACACTAATCATTCAAACACCGGCCTTAAAACCTGCCTTAAAATCTCATTTGGACAACTTTGAGGTAATAAAGGGGAAATGAAACCGGATATCTTGAACCCAAAGGGCCCAGATATGCACTTAAACATTGGTGGTAAATCGACACGGTCACATAGGATTTACCAGGGTGTCTGAGAGCAGCAACTATCAGCTGATGAATGTGCAGCACCACTGTGGGACTCTGCTTCCGCTTCTACTGCTGCACTGCTTGCAATGTCTCCCTTCTCACAAAAACAAGAGTTAACTACAGCCTGAATGTCTATCCTGAATAGGGATAATGGGAAATAACAGGATTACTTCCTGAAGTTATGTGCCTGGTACAGAGGTATAAACATCTCACTTGACCTACATGTAACCCCACTTGACCTACATGACAACAGCCCTTCCCAGACTTTTGTTTCTGTCCCAATGGAAGACATCCCCTAAACCTGTGACAACTAGAGGTTGTCTGCCCTGCTGAGATTTAGTAAAGCCACCAAAGCCTTCCCATTGAACTAACAGACCTGCTACTTGGCTGAAGCAGGAATAAAAGTGGTCCACCAAGAGGGACTCCAGGAACCTCAGAAAGCCTGCCGAGGTCCAGAAGATGATTCCTGGTGGCTTCTATGTGCTTCAACCATGTTGTACAGCTGCGTGCTGACAGCTTTACCTGCCACCCCTGTCACGGCAATTAGCACAGCTTGCATGAGTTTTTGGATTAAACTTGGGCTTTTTTTAACGCAGGAAACACTCCTCTGCTGAGGTGGAAATGGACAGGGTTTGTCCTGATCACATTTTTTGTCACCATTGCCAGGGCAGATTTTCTGGAGGAAGCCTCTCCCCTGGGAGAAGGCCACGGTAGCAGGGACACTGCACCCTGAGCTTGGCTTGCTGGCCTTCCCTTCTCTCTGCTCCCAGAAGCACCAAAAGACGCCGGCTTTGTCATAGCGCAGACAGCAAGCCAGTACCAAAGCCTCCACTTCTTGTTTCCTAGCCCAGCACAGCAGTGAGCAGGCAGCTCAGCGCTCCTCAGTTAGCTGCTCTTATGGCTTCTTCCACGGGGAGGTGCCTCCAGACACCCCAGCGAGTGCGCAGCTGGGCCCCGGCCTGGGGAGCGGCGCCATCTTCCACTGCCCCGCGGCTGCTCTTCTGCTCACACACAGCTTCTGTCGGCGTGGTGTAGAGATGCACGAACACACAGCGCTGGCCCCAGGGGGTAAAATGAAGTCTCATTTAAGCAAACATTGGCTCGGAGGCCAACTTTGAGGCTAGCGACAAACTTTTACAGTAGGGATAAACTCTGGCTTTTATAACTGCTATATTGAGAAACTCCTCCCTACAACAGCAAGTGTAACCACCACACACCGCTACAGCCTGGAGTACTTCACAACACCCAGCACCCCTTGGTCACTGTACAATGTCAGCCAGTTACCCCATTTTGAGGCAGTAAACAGTGATATACAATCACTGAAGTGCCTTTCCACATGGTTTTAGACAACCTCCTGACCAGAAGTAGAAACACTTGACTTGAGAGAGACCTCACCTGCCGAGAACGTGAGCTGGATCTGCTCCTCGATGATCTCCAAGGCAATAAAGTCGTGTTTCTCATTAAAACGCCCGTTGTAGAGGAGGAGAGCATTCCTCTCCTTGGTTGCAAACCTAGAACAGAGAGATGAGGGGTTAGTTCATGCTGAGCGGCTTAGGAATTGAAGACTGACAGTCAAGTCGCCCCAAAGAAAGACAACATTGTATTTAGCAGAAAAGGAAACCCTTGAATCTTTCTTCAGACAGAAAATTATAAAACTGAGGAGTCAGCCTCAGAATAAATCTGCTTTTTCACAGTCAACAGCGGCAAGCAAGATGGAAATTGCAGAAATGTAGTCTGCAGAGACCTGCTGTGGATGCTGGCCCTCACAAGGGGTACAACAAGGCAGATATACCATGCGGCCTGAGCAGC
Source organism: Merops nubicus (assembly GCF_000691845.1). Lineage (NCBI taxonomy): Eukaryota > Metazoa > Chordata > Aves > Coraciiformes > Meropidae > Merops > Merops nubicus. The sequence continues at coordinate 20,843 of NW_008627888.1, read as the reverse complement.
TGACACTCCTCAAACAGTAGCACTTACTACACTTTGCAAACAGTCCCGAAGTTAGAAAGCATTTTCACATCAAAGGGACAACACTTGCAGCCTGCTTTGCTGTCTAACTGCTACAGGGTACAAGGGGAGTCATCAACTGATTAAAGAGACCTGATGGGGAGGTAAGGGGAAAAGAAAGATAAGAGTTACTTTAATAATGACATGTAGACAATCAGGGTTCATCAATCAACAGGTCAGTCAATTGGAGGACAGAAAATAAACAAATGATTCCCCTAAATCAGTTCCAGTGGGTGTTTTTTGGTTTCATTTTTCTACTTTTAATATGGGATGTATCACCTCTTTCTTGAAGAAAAAAAGGCAACTCCACTTTTTAAAAAAGCCTCATTTTTTTTTTGTAAGCACAGAACTTTTTTTTTTCTTTTAAAATTTCTGCACGTTATTGTGTGCATTTTATAATTTTTAATTGAATCCTTTCACTTTGTGGATTTACAAACAGCTTTCATCTACTTAGAAATGCAAACAATTATTGAACTTTACATAAACATTTTTACAAAGTTTAATATTAAATAGAGAAAGAGAGAGAGAGAAACCATGGGAATTTCATGTGTTCCACACGGCAGTGCAGTTTGATTTTGTACCTTGAACTTCAGGAAATATGCCTGATTTAAATTAACCCACTTTTCCTACAAATGAATCAAATACTGAATACAGTTAATGAAAACTGCCTTCCACAAAGAGAAGAAATGATCCTGGTGCTTCTCATGTCACGTCTACTAGCAAGACTCTCATGCAAGGCAACAAAACATGCATTCAGAGAATGTGAAAGAAGCAGCATTTTTGAACATCAAGTCTGGTATTTGAAATAAAAAGAAAATTCAACCTCAAAGAATACTCTTTAACAGAGTTTGTTTGTCAGACATACATTGTGGATAACACCAACTAGCAACCTTCTAGAATTAGGAGTCTGAATCTGAGCTACATGGAAACAGGAATTTGTATTTATATATCTATTAATATTTTTGAAGGAGAGTAAAATGTTCTGGTCCAAAAAACAGAAGTCAAAATGTTGACATTTCCAGTAAAATACAAACTCCATAGACTATCCATTATAATCCATCAAAATATTAAAACTGTTTTGATTAATTTTAATCTGCTTTGAAGCACATCTTTATTTCAATATTTATTTAGCATAATATAAAATAATATGATAGAAGTACAAGGCAAACTAAATGAATAAAGACAAGACTATTGAAATATTTCAGTAGTATTAAAACATTGATTTCATTTTCATTTTTCACCACCACACGGTTCCTGTAAAACATTTTCCAAGACTGTATTTTTCCACAGATAATTGCTTCATCAAAACATTTTGATCAGATCTATCCAGAATATATATTAGCAGAAGAAATGAGACTAATACTAGTGATGTCTCTTCAGTGGGGAGAAAGATTTAGTTTGATTAGCAACAACAGGAACCTTAGTTCTGTGGGAATACATTTTTCTGATGTGGTTACAATTCCCTAGGCTGTTATTTATTAAACTATGAAATTATTTAAGCTATTTTTTATCTTTTCGTACTCTGTGTACGCTCAGTTCTGTTCTTTGCCACTAGTCAAAACCATCTTTTCTATTATACCAATAGTTAAAGCACTACTGCTTTTGAACTTGTCTGGTTATCACCAGCTGAGGAAAAACATCTGCTTTTAATGGAAGGGATATTTTTATCTCAGGACACAGGAAACTTTCTTAGTGAATTTTGAATAAATAATGAGAAAACTTCTCCATTGACAACGTCTCTTGGAGTGAAGGACTAACAAGTGTTGGAGGTAAGCAAGGAAGATGAGTAATGTTTTGAACAGAAAGACATGCCTGGTCAGTAACATAAATATTTTTTAATTCACATTTTAATTATGAGACTGGACAATGCAAACATCCTGCTCTTTGCCAGGCATGGGTCATGAGTCGTTTGAGGCTGAGGGAAGCTAGACACCCTCAGATTTTACAAATGCTCCCAAATCACAAAATATGTAATGGCAAACTGCCATCTAGTCAAGCTGCTAATTCTTGCTTATCCTCACATACCGTGTTCCACCTGCAATGAAGGTGCATAAAAAGAAATAACAAGTGTAAATCAAAGTGAACTTCAGGTATTGAAAAGCTAACTGTGCCGCTATCCCAGACAGTGTGGCATGGACCCCATGATGCCCCACACTTCTTACACCCACACCGAGCAGCCCGAGCAGTGTTTAGCTCACGGCTAAGTGTGTCAGCTTGGTTTTGAAGATGGTGAAGAAACCATGGTGTAAGCACCACCCTGCTACAGTAGGTTGCTGTTTCTCAGCAGCCCACAGACAGCATTTGAGACACTTTAACTTGAAGCACCTTACACGTCAAAGATCTCTTCCTGAAAGCCTGAAAAATGACACCATGTGGCTAATGGGACAAGCCAAGGGTAGTGCAGGTAATTTATGCTGGCAGCCAGCCTAGACCGCTCCTTTGTTTGCACCCACTGTAGCTCTGACACATCCAACAGAACCTTTTGCTCCTCGGCTTTCCCAGGTCCTCAGATCTGATGCTCTAAAATGATCTTCAGAGGTATAACTCTTCCTTGCCTTGGCTTGTGTGCAAAGCGTGCCTGTGCCTTCTGATTTAACTAAAATGCCAAGATTCCATAACATTTCAGACTTTAGGATTAAGGCAGAAGATAAAACCTTAGGAAGCTGCCTGGCTCCTGACAGATGTAAACCACCAGGTAACTGCTGTGTGCTGGATGGACACATCCCTGGCGGTCTCCTCCCTCAGCACTTTCTCTGGATAGATGCACAAACATGCCTGTCATTGCTGATGTTGTTGTACCTCTCAATAAATCCCCAGCCCTGGGGCTAACACATTTTGTGTTATTTACTCACAGCCAGCTGTGAGGGAGAACCAAAGGTCAATCCTGACCAGGCAAATGACCGGGAAAGCTGCAAAGCCACTGGCTCTCTGGAGAAGAGCCCTGTGTACGCCTGGAGCTCTGGCTCCACAGCAGGCAAGCCCTATACCTGACTCAAGAAGTATTCTCCAGAAGAGGGTCTTTTGCCCAGGATGGGTGAGCCAGAGGAGAGTCCTGGTCCACACAGTGTGAATGCCATCATCACTCCCCTCACCTCCATGATTGCCCCCACAAGAAAAGTGATGGGAACAGAAGCAGGAGCGGTGTGTGAAGGTCAGGAGGAGAAAGGCGAGTAGCTGGGACAGCTGGGGCTGTCCCAGGCACAGGGCTGGGAACCAACAGAAAGCAAGAACCTGGGAACCAACAGAAAGCAAGAACCTGGGAACCAACAGAAAACAAGGACCTGAGGAAGAGTGGCCTTGTGCTCAGCCATGGCCTGATGAGACGAGGTCCTCTCACAGGCTGGGAGACGGGAGAGGGGAAAAGTGCTCCCAAACAAGCAGCATGAACAGGTCAGCTCTGCAGTTGGCCTGAAAGTCAGAAGGGCACAGGGCCAACAAGAAAAAGTGGCACACCCCCCACCCACCCTCACGCCTCTCTGGCCAAGGGCTGCTGAGAGGTGGCCAGAGAGCTCCTGGTGTCCCCTCTCCCTGCACCATCGCCCCGCACGGCAGCAGAGGAAGGTTGGGAGTTAGCACTTCGGCAGCATCCTCCGCAGGGCAGAGAATCAAACGCTTTCAAGGGACACAACGGTGCTCTCCCCACAGGACACACTGTCAGAAGTCCCCCAAGTGACCCCTGCACGCAGGTAATTTGGCTGCTGACCATATTTAACAAACACCCCGCCACCACCATGGTGGCAGAGAAGCCACCAGTCACAGAGCCCTTCCCCACGGGGACTTACATGAGGGAGACGGTGAAGTGGAAGCGCTGCCGGAGCCCCTTGAAGGTGATGAAGGACTGTGGTGGGAAGCTCCTGGTGGTCATCTCACAGTATGGCCGCTCGTACTCTCCTGGGGGACACTCACACTTGAAGCCCCCGATCAGCAGGTTCACGCAGGTCCCTCCGTTCTTACACACGCCCGGAGCACAGCGGCCGGAGCGCGCGTTCACCTCGCAGGCCTCTCCTGCACAGGGAGAAGAGAACGTCAGGGAAGGTGGCACCTCACCCCAGCTGCAAGCTGGGACACTCAGCCACCCAAGCACTTCAGCTAAAGGTTAAGCTGCTTCCAAACTTCTGCACCCGACCCCCTCCAAAACCCAGGTATGAGCCCGTCATTGTGGGGGGTAAGGATGCTGCATCCTGTTTCAAGGCTGAAACTTCAGGGGGTGTGGGATACAATTTGCTGAGCAATCCTTTTGCAAATATCCAACAATGTCTGCCTTGGTTTTCAGCTTCCTTGGCCGCTTCCAGGCCTTGTGATAAATATGAAACTAGTGACACAGATCTACATGGGAGGAGGCAATGCCGCCAGTTAGAAACTTGCATGTTCCTCATCAACCAAAATGTGTGTAAATTGTTCCAGCGTTTCACTATAGGTTGGAAATTCTGTAAACAGATAAACAGATAAGTGTTTGTCCTTCACCTTGAGTGGAACAGGGCTTTGCTGCCCATGGTGGCAGCGGGGCATGGCTGAGCTTGTGACGACGCTCACAAAATATTTACAGAAAGAATAAGCAGGATGCTGATGGCATATGCATCCCTTCCCCCCTTTCCTATGCAAGCATCCTGCAGGTGACAGCCATTTTCTCAACCCTTCAGAGATGGGCGCAGTAACTCTCCACAGCAGTCAGGGATTCTGCATGCTGCTCGCTGAAGCTCTTCTCCCCCAAAATGCCTCGTCTATATTCAGCTCTGACATCTGTACTAAGATGTGTTAAATGCAATACTAAAGAATGAGGTGTCTCACATTGTACATACGCCGTAATTTTCCCTGCATTTGCCCAAAAATCTGAGAGTGTATCACAGTTTTAAAAAAAGAATGCACAACAGAGGATAGTTACCTTAAAAATTCTGCTGCAGCTGGGACAAAAGCAGCTGCCGAACTAATCACTGTAAAGAAAGCTAAACCCTCTATGTGAGTTAATTAGTAAGCATTTATGTTTTGGCATGTCTTCCTAAGGTATAAATCATGTTCAGATGCTGCATGTAAAAGCGTTCAGAGAAACTGAAGATGGAATTTATAGTTGGATTTTACCCAATAACAATGTCTGACAAATAAACATAGAGCAAAACCACTCAAGGCAGCTGGCTGAAGGAATACTTTTCCAACAGTTCAGTATTTACATGGCTACTCACTACCAGATCATGCAATTACATTAATTCAAGCACAGCTAAAACTGTGCAAATGCATTCCTAGAGGAGAGTAAAAGCAGCAGGAGCTGTGGGCAGTGACTCACAAACAAAGGCAAATGAACCTGTGAAGTTTTGCTCCAGTCGCTGCCCTTGCAGCCCGGCTCCCACAGATTCCCACAGGTTCCCACGCCAAAGCCACTGCTTTTTTTTTTAGACCTGCACCTCTGCTCTGTGCCAGGCTGTGGACTGATGGTTTGCAGCTAGTTGAGCCACGGCCCCAGGGGCAGTGATCTCCACGACAAGGTAAGGTGGACAGCCCGGCTGTTTCTGCTCTCCAGCTTCGCTGCCCTTCTCCTCTGGCATCGACATCCCGTGCAGGTATGACGTACTCCATCAAAACGCAGAAGCAAATACAGGAGTGCCATGACCATGCAGCCAGCCAGATGCATGCCCCATCCAGGTGGGCTCAGCTCTGGAGGCTGGACCTCTCATCCTGCTCCATACTCCTCACGATGAGCAGAGCCATCGTACAACGGCCTCTCGACGAATGTGTTTGTGGGTATCTCCTGGCAAGCAACACACTGGAGTGTTTCAGCATATTTAAAAAGGATGTAACACAAAGCACAGGGGAGCTGTGATGAACTCAGATCTCTATAATAATAATTCTTACAGGTAACAAATTACAAAATAGAACCTTCCCATCATCCTACAGGAAGTGCAATCCCAAGTCTCTGAAGTAATAAATCATACAGCTGGGAGTTCAACGTCAAGCCTGTGCTTACAGCCTTCCTGATTTTCCTATATTCTGACTTTAACGTATGAAATGTTGTGAAAACCACTTAAACATCTTCCTGTTTCCATTTATCAACTGTATCAGGCAACATTATTTGAATACAACTTCCTTAATACTTTAAAATGTTCTACAATGTATTTCTTTAGGGAGAATTGTATAGATCATCCAAGACAGAAAACTCTCTGAGTATATATTATATGCCTAGTGGAGCTTTAAAAAAGTAGTAGGATATTTTATGAAATAACTCTCCAGCTCAGAGAGGAATGTAATCGTCAAGGTTTTCTGAAAACAGAACGATATATTTGGCAAAAGCAAATAACATGTAGGCTTGAATAAACAGGGAGAAAAAGGAGCGAGCTGAAAGGGGAGATTCCTGGCACTGCAGCGCTCTGTGGAAATGCCATGGCAATACAGAGGTGGAATATAAAAGCCTAAGCTGTAAGTTGTTGGTGGTTCTGTTTAATTCTGTGATATAACAAGAATGTCTAGACCATTTGTCTACGTACCTATATAGGCATAAAACTATATAAGAGAAAAGAAGGCTTACAGAAAAGTTCTGAATTATGTTTATTACTGCTTTTCATTAGGATGCTTGAAGAAGTAATTTAAAAGAATGTATTTCAACTTTAAATAAGATCCTTTGTCCTATCTTCATTCAGCTGTAGCATCATTGATGTCCCAGTTACTAAAATTATTCTGAATTCTCTTTAGTCTGTAATGTAAATGAGAACTGCATTTGATGCACATTCTTTGATGTTGAATTTTCATATTTTATGTATATTTTCCAAAGTGTATTCAAACGGTGGGTTTGAAATCTCTGCAGTACCTCCAAAACACCACTGTGCTTCAAAGCACAAAGGTCTACCAAGAAACTTGATATAGCCACATTTACCCTTTTTTCCAAATGTGCCTGGAATTATTTGAAAACAGGGCATTTTTGGCTTTATGAAGTAGCCATCTGAGCAAGCATTTGAAGCAGGGTTTTAATGAAGGTGGCAACAGAACACATCTTTATGTCACTCTTGGATTTGTCACTTCTAAGGGCACCTCGTCCTCATGATGAGCACCAACCCACAGCACTGCCCTGCGGGAGCTTTGGGGCACAGCCTCACAACTGGAACTGGAGCCTGAAGGGACTTGAAGGACGAGCTGGGTGCTGGCTGAAGGACGAGCTGGGTGCTGGCTGAAGGACGAGCTGGGTGCTGGCTGAAGGACGAGCTGGGTGCTGGCTGAAGGACGAGCTGGGTGCTGGCTGAAGGACGAGCTGGGTGCTGGCTGAAGGACGAGCTGGGTGCTGGCTGAAGGACGAGCTGGGTGCTGGCTGAAGGACGAGCTGGGTGCTGGCTGGAGCTGGAGTCGGAAGGCCCTAAGGGAAGAGCTACTTGAGGAGCTGAAGGGGAAGGGATCTGCATCCCCAGCCTTCGGGATGAAAGGTGCCTGTGTGCCTGCTCCCAGCTGAAGGTCAGAGGGCTGCGACGCCCTGTTGGAGGGCACGTCTTGCAGTCCAGCGGGGAAAAAATAGTACAGAAGGAGGAGCTGCTGTGCAGTGAGGGTCTGGAAGGGTTCAGGTGATAAGAGCACAGCCCAGACAGCTGCCACACACAGCCTGGGGTCGGTCTGCGACGCCTGTGACGCCAGCACGGCTCATCCTCTCACCCAGCCCCAGGAAACTCCCCTTTGGTGCTCACGGCTCTCCTTGGCTAACATATCTGCACTTGTCGCACGCCCAGCATTTTAGGAATCACTTAAAAAAAAGAGTTCCATATCACATCTCTGTGAGATCCAAGCAGGAGATGTGAGATTCAGTCCCTCCAGCCACTAAATCTAAAGCATGCTCTGCCAGATAACACAGGCCATGACTGCCTGTTATCTGCCAGCAGATTCCTGGGCTTTGAGACCGCTCTGGCCGTGGCCAGCAGAGTGTTTACTGCTACAGGACAGTAGCAGCTCTTACAGGCTCTCCATTAATATTGATGACTTTCGAAGCTGAGTTCTGTGGTTTTTACGCAGCCCTTTATGTAGTGCTTCCCAGTTTTAAAGCCCTGGAGATCACAACGTGATAGCTGCTTTCAACACTGCTTCCTACTCCAAACCATCCTGTACTTCATCTGCCTCTTCAGTTTTAGGATGAACTTTAAAAATATATTAATCATAAAATTTCTCTTATTAACTTTATTTGAGGACACCACAGTATCAGGCATAATGTAACAAGAAAAGGCAAAGCAGAAGACTGGCTAGAAGATTTGGTCTTCCTTTGACCTATTCCAGGCCAAGTAATGGAGGAATTTAATGAATAAACAATAAATGACGATAAAAAAAGTGAAAATAAAATAAGCTATCTGAAAAATGACAAGATGATGTCACAACTGCAAATTCCTCAGGAGCTGACCACTATGGGTTTCAAAGAGCACCCCGGTGTGCACCAGGGAGCCGGTCTCTGCAGAAACCTGCCTGTGGCTTTGCTGGAGAGTCGCTTGGCCACGCAACAACAGATAATGTGTAACGTTGGAAAGTTTGCTGGAAACATGATGGCATTGGAATAAATACAGAGTTACTCTACACTTCAGTTAACCATAATGTGTTTCCACAATATTCCTGTTTAGGTACTAGTCCTCAAAAATTTGTACTATTCTTTGAATGTCTACAACTGCACTACTCCATTCAATATATACCTACAGGAAGCAGCAGACCTGCACTGAGGTTTTGCTTTTTTTTTTTCCAGTTTCTCTAGTCACATGCTAATTTTTCACTCAGTACCTGTAATTGTTCAGCTTGAACTGCTTCTTCTCTCCTAAGTTCTGCCATTTGCTCTAGATATATATTAATCTTCTTCTCCATGTTTATAGTTGTTTCACCAGAATGGAAAGCATTTTGAGAAACTGATGTAAGCAGCCAGCCTAAAGTGATGTACTTTAAAGCGGAAGGGAGAAACAAGAAGAAATAGGGCAAAAGGAGCAACAAGAAAAAGGGTAACTAAATTCTTTAAAGAATTCCCATTGACCCATTACCCTAATAAAGAACCAACTATCATTAAAAATGTATTTGCTATCTTTCATACTATGGGAAAATTAATCTTGCTTTCCTCCTAAATTGCTACTACGCTTCAATGACAATCAGCACTAATGCAGTCAGTGCACTAAGTAATAAGAAGGTTGTTGAAAACAAATTAGCTGCAGAATCAACCTGGAAATCTCTACTGGGACAAGAGATAAAGAGGCTGGGATCCAACACACCCACTTTAGGGGTGGTTTTGCCATTGTTTAGGCTGAGTGAGAGTTACCATAGTCTCCTCCTTTCCCCAAACACAGTGCACTTTTCTCCTCCTCTCTTGTGTTGGCATTCATCTAATCCTGCACTTGATTGATCTGTGGAGCTAAGATGGCAAAACATCCTTCATTGCTTTACCACAGGGTTAGTGGTTTTCTGATTAGGTGCCTCCTAGGACTGATGGGATGAATAGCACAGCAGGCACAAGGACCATGCAGGAAGGAGGCAGGACCATGCACCCAGGAATAAGAATGAAGGAATGGTCTTAGAAAGGTTTAACTGTTATGGAAATACAGCTTTAAGCCATTTTAGATGGCTCAAGCCTGAGTGCAATGGCTCATGCTTGACTTAAGAGAATGAGATCAACATATTCAGTAGATACCCACCTCCCTCCGCTGACTGTGCACGGATATACCGCAGGAAAATTTGCCTAAAATGTAGGTGCAAGTCAAATAATAGAAATAAATACTGGATTTTGCCTATAAAGGGAAAATAATGACTGCAGTGGCTCTGTGGTGTATGAGCTTACCCTCGGAACCTGTAGAATCATAGAATCATAGAATCCTTTAGGTTGGAAGGGACCTCCAAGATCATCAAGTCCAACCATTGAGCCATTAGGGCTCTGAAGTCCTCTGCTAAAACAGATCAGAATCTGTCAGGGTTGGAAGGGACCACAAGGATCCCCCAGTTCCAACCCCTCTGCCATGAGCAGGGACACCTCCCACTAGATCAGGCTGCCCAGAGCCGCCTCCAGCCTGGCCTTAAAGACCCCCAGGGATGGGGCCTCAACCCCCTCCCTGGGCAACCCATTCCAAATGCTGCTCACCCATGAAACATCACACAGACAATCCAACAAACAAAAATCTACTGATTTTATGAGAGCGGTTAGAAAGCAGTTACCCAGAAAGAGCAACCACACCATTCTGAATGAAGGAGAAGCTGGACTGAAGACAATTTAGAAGCCATTGGTGTACTAGTGACCATGATTAATTAGGGGATGATTATATTCACGTGTCATTATACACAGAGGACTCAGAAGTGCTATTTGAAGAGCAGAGGTAAAATTTGGGTCCCTTAGAAGTCGGTGGCCAAATCCCACCTGCCACTTCACAGAGGCTGTGCAGATGCACTCCTCAGACTCAGTACCGACACTGTCACTTTGGGAGGTTTCTTCATTACATTGCTACTAAAAGCTCAAATTTGAAAATATACTTCCATCTTCCCTTTTACCTATTCATTTATGTTTTTAGGGTCAGGACTGATCTAGGAAAATCTGAATCAGCCAACCCTCTCACAGGGAGAAACACCAGCTTCAGGTCCACTTCAGGGTCTCCCTCCTTCCCTTTGCTCTCTGCTTCCTTTGGACTATGAAGGCTTATTACAAGAAACAGGCTAAAGTAAAATAACACATAAACACATAGAAGCACACACCACACCTACACACTCACACTGCCTGGGACTGCATCCTGCTGACCTCGGAATGACAGCTGTCCTTCATAATTTAAGTTGCTAAGCACTCCAGGTTTAACAAGATGTATTTGCAAGAGAGTAACCTGAACGTAAAACACTCAGCAAAGTAACAGCAAAACCATTGCTGTCTCACACTATATGTATTTATAGCTTGCCAAGCAGCTCTCAGAGGTGATAGACAGGAAATGATCCTATAATAAGATACTCAGTAAATCAGAATTTTATCTCTGGATCTGGGTTGATTTTTCTGTGGGCATAAGCACTAAGCTCTGAGCTGGTGGGAAGAGAGGGTGCATAATTGCTGGTGCTCTTTTGGCTACATCTGTCATCCCTCTCCTTTACCATCACGCTTCTCTCTTCACTGTGCCTTCTTCCACAAAGCTCTCCTCAGGCATCCCTGATAACTCCCAGATCAGATCTCCAAAAATCATGAGACTGGGCTAAATAAAGATCATGAGATGTTCAATCATGAGATGCTCCAAAGTAACGAACATGGGAGGATTTTTATTTTATTTGCCTTTGAAGCTCTGGGTGGCATCTGCTAGCCCCTAGGCATGTGAGAGCTCTTGGTGGTCAAATTCCAGCCCAAAACACATGATCAAAACTGGTTGCTCTGAGGGAGCTCCAGTTCCCACTCCCACCCCAATAGGAAGATGCTACTTGACCCTTCTCAGCTCTTCTTCCCACTGGGGTCCTTGGGGACAGCACCAACACCCTGGCTGCTCCAGAGTCCTGCAAGCTTCTCAGAGGATGAACACAACAAAAAACTCCCACGGCCAAACAGGCAAGGGAGAGTCCAGGCCCCCACCCCACCACCTGATCCTTGCTGACAAGCAAACAGGCTAAACTGTATTTTACAAAAGCAAGAGCAGGTCTCCATCTCTGAAACTGCCTCGGGCTCTGCCTCTGGTGCACTGCACGTGCAGAGCAGCCACTGAAACAGTACTGGGTCAAAATCAGGCCCAGGATCCTACGTGCAGCACCAGCCTGGGCAAACATCTTCTTCTTCTTCTCAACCCCTCCCCTTCCCTAGTGACAAGAGGAAGCAAAACAAAAGACATCCTACAGGGATGACTGGATGGGTGGATGGATGGATGGATGATTTGGGATTTGGGTTTTTAGTGGTTTTGCATTTAAATGAGAAGGAATAATTGGGGGGGGGAAAGAAACAATACAGAGGAGGATTAGTGATATTTGGGGCACATCTGTTGGAGAAATGAATTAGTCTCTGGATTCTGGAAATACTGAGCATGTTCTCAAGATGATGCATGCTCTATTTGAATAGTCACTGGAGCTTGTCCTCCTCTGCAACTGGTGCTGGCAGGACACAGAACACAGACAAAAGTAATGACTGAGACTTTATTACTTGCGCTCCCTTCCCCGTGTATTTGTTGAGGATTAAGAATTCTCAGTCACTAAGCTTCCATTCTGTCTACCCCAGAGAGCTTGCCTTTCACCTCCCAGAAATGAGGCCAGGAGTGGTGTGAGCACCAGAAGCACTGCCAACACTTATGACAAGCATTGTGACATTTTCCTCTATAGCACCCTGATGAGCAAGGAGCCAGACATTACTGTAAAACATTCTCCATTTCAAAACACACTCCATTTCAAAAGCCTACCTCATGGTTTTGGAAAGAAAAGAGATAAGTTGGGATTTTACAGCCCATGGATTAATCCAAATACCTCCAAAAAGGCTCCAGCGAGTTGTTTTGCAGAGCTGGGGCACGTGCTCAATGGCAAACTCAGGCAGAGCTACCTCTGAGCAAAGCCTGGGCACTGCTCCCTGGGCTCAGGCAGGGGGGCAGGGGCACACACCACGAGCCTGGCTTCTCCTGCCACCCGCCCCTGTGGCACGGGACAGGTCACCCCCAGGCTTCTGGGCAAGTGCTGAGGAAAAGCACTTCTAAAAAATGTTTTAGACCTGGTAGAGGAGAATCATAAAACAGCCCTGCTTTCAGCCTGCCACTGCTACCTAACAACAAATCTTTGCCCTGTGGGATCCAATGGGTAATATCACAAAGTATTAATCTTTACTCTTGGTTGATTTTACAACTATTTCTAAGCTTGGTAGATTACTGAACCATTTGTCGTGATGTACGGTGCCCTCAGAAGATGTCACCTCCTTGTGCATTTGACCTGTAAGGTAAAGCTTTAGAGACCTTTTTAGGTTCTGTCTCTTATCCAGGACTACACACAGCACAAATCTACATAAGAGAAAAAAGGGACACACTGAAATTTCCAGTTTATGTATGTTCAGCTCTGTAGCAGGTTTGTATGCAAGACAATTTATCATAATGCAAATTGTACTGATTTGGGATAAGATACCGTGATGAAGCAGTGTCTTTCAAAAGCCTAAGCTTTATCTCTGGATATATTTAGAAGGGGGAAAACATTACTGTAGATGTCAAAGATAAAACTTAAATTATATTATGCCATTGTGTCTGCAATTTGCATTGTCTTATTTGGAATAAATCTCTTCCTAAAAATCCCACCTTAAAATCAATGAGAAAGCTGGAGGTGTAAGAAAAAGCACACCTCTGCATAACATGCTTATATTAATTTATAGAGGAATATCCCTCCCTCCATTTATATTTAAGAGAAACAATCATCCTCTACCTTTACTACATATACAGCTGATACTCTGCTTTCTTTTCTTGGCACTGTATGCCCCTCGATTCATCTCCAGGAGTGCTGCTGGAGGAGGGGCACGCGGAGGGACCCGGAGGCTGGAGCAGCCCGTGGCTTGCAGGACACGCTCCCTGTGGGACAGCCTGGCAGCCTGCTCCATGTTTGCATCCCCGTGCACCTGCAGGCACTGCAGCATGGGAACCACCTCCCATGCCTGCTTCTCACCTCCTTCCACGGGCTGCAGGGAGAAGGGGAAGGGGCGCTCAGAGACTGCCTCTGAGCACGCCTCTGCTCAGGTGACAAAAAGGGCTGGTTGGTCACACAGAGCTGCAATCTTTACTGGGCACTGCATGCCACCCCTGGCACTGGTGACTCCCTGAGGCTGTTGTTCCACAGGCCATTTTGTCCTCACATGGGGCATTTCAAAATACATTACACTATTCTCCTGAGTGAGGGAGGCAAGCACGGCGCGGTGGCTGTGCCAGGGGTGGGTGTGCAACAACATCTTTCATGAGCAGGAACTCAGGAGCTGGAAAAGCAGACGTGCTTTCAGGCACGACAAGCTTCCCGCTCACTTCCAGCCTAGCTTCCCTAAGCTGCTATCCACAGAGGACACCGATGGGCTGCAGCTCCCAGTTCCCACACTGGTTGGTTAAGAGGAAAGCTCTAGAAGAAAGCTCGCTTATTTTTGAGTAAGTTAACATCTTGAAGCAGTTGAAAAAGGGAACATACCTGCAAATAACTGACCTCAGAAAGAGAGGAAGAGAGAAAATGGCTCAGGAATATGAAGAAATGGAGGTCAGGGTCTCCCTTTCAATGGTGAACATTACTGCTTTCCTTAGGAGAGTCCAGCCCCTATTCCACTAAAAGCTTGTTTAATTTTCTCCATGTTGCTTTCACAGACTTGCTGTTTCGGCTCAGAACAAGAAACAAAGCACAGAAAAAAACATCTGTCCTGCTCCCCAGCAGCCTGCTGGGCTTAACTACACAAGCAGCTAACTCTGCCCAACTTCATTAAAGGAAGACTGGTCAGAGCCTGCACTTTGTGTTTTCCATAAATACAAACTTTTCACAGGAAAATCTCACTTTCACATCTTCTGCATAAACCAACACTATGATAAAAATGATGGCGTTTAGAAATAGGCAGACCTCAAACCAAACCATGCCCCTTAACATCCTAGGTGGTCCCAGAAGCTCTGGTGGAAAGAAGCATAATGGCCAATTAGTGAGAATAATTGAAGAGAAGCCATAAAATATTAATAAACCAACTGAAAAACATGCTTAAAGTAAAGCTACTATTGTAATTACAACTCAGGAGACTAGGTTTTCAGTGCTTTCTATTTTCATTTTATATGAGAACTATTAGGATAAAAGATATTTATACGTAAAAGCACTGTACAACTATTGTGGATTGTAGAAGTTCAGGGGTTTTGCTTGACAGAGTAGACAGAACTGGCAAAAAGAGTCTGATGCTCATAAAATTTCTGTTGTTACACATTGAAGGCAAATTTTAAAAAAAAAAAGCCCCTTTGCTTGTCAAATTAAAAGGATTAGGGTTAAAATGATAATCCCATAATCTTATTGTTTTGGTAGCCTCAAAAATATTTCATATGCAGGTCAGGAACACAAACTGAAAACAAAAAGCAACTTAATCAGGGAAGCTGACTGTTTCTTAATAACTCCTGAAAAAGGCCTTGTCATGTCACACACAACTTACACAGAAGATCTCAAAATCCACATAATTTTAAATCTACAGAATAAGCAGAAATTAAAAAGTTACTTTAAAAAAATATATTTTCAAACAGACTCATCAAAAATGAATCCAGCCAGGTTCCACAGCTTGTACTTAACTCCTATTGCAACAGTCCAGGAGATCAAAGTTCAGCCTTTTTTGTAAAATACAGTTTAAGGTCACTTTAAACAATTAGCATCTTGTTAGAGTTAATATATTTTCTTGTATTAGAGTTAATATACTTTCTTGTACTAGAGTTAATATACTTTCTTGTACTAGAGTTAATACACTTTGTTGTAATGGTCATCTAAATTGTGCTTAATTATTAAGATAAGACACTCATCTTCATAATAATGCTTTTTAGAATATGCACATCAGCGTGCTGAACCTTTGAAGCCGGCTGACCCTATCTAATTAAAATACATTTTTTAATTATTACATTGGAAAATGCTGTATAATAGCTCTGATATGCTTAGTTCTGGAGAACTCAAGAGACAGCCTGAAGTAAAGTATCTTCAACTTGACTTTTAGAAACTGAAAATTTGGGCTGCTGACTGTTTTGAAGCTGCGATTCGGGGGCGCTTGTACAGTGTGGGTCACAGAACAAAACCTGCTCCGGGAGGAGCAGGGGCTTCCATGCAGGCATTGAACCATGATGCTCTAAACAAAAGAGCATTTGCAATAACAATGAAGTTGTGGTTCCCACCATGGTCTGCACAACTGTATTGCAGAACTGTAATTATCTTGATGTTCAAGGCCAAGTGCCTCAGTCTGGTGCTCATCTGTCAAAACTTTCAATCATAAAACAAAGAACAGACACACAAGAAACTACTTTATACTTTTTTACTCCCTAACAGGCCATCATCCTGATACCCTCATCTCTGCACCCAGATGTCCTTCCTACCACTTTCCTGTTGTTTATCTAATGATGAAAATAAAAATGTCTAACTTGCAAATAATGGTTATGTACAGAGGCCCAGTATGTTTTTCATAATTCAGTCTTACTGAATTGTAAGTGGGCTTCCCAGTTTTGTTTCCCAGATTTGTATTTACAGCCGAGACAAAAGAAGCCCCATTACCTTGTTCCTTGGAAGTTAAATTTGGATTTTGTTTGGAATCTAAAATATTTAATTTCAGCCTTCCTAAAATTTCTTTTTTTAGCCTTCACCTCTGATCTGCTGTGAATGTTGTGAGGGGCTTTCCAGAATATGAGGCATACTGGAAAAAATACTATCTCATTATGATTTTATCTTCCCCACAAATAACTTCAAGGCAAGTTGTTTGGTTTCTTCTCCTTTCTCTTCTCCTTTTTCCCTATGAGATCTGTTTGCAGTGAGAAAAAACAAGACACCTAGCCACTGGCAAAAAACCCCACTTAAAGGGTAGTCTAATACATGAGGTATTTTGACATTTTGCAAGTGTATGTTTGTGTGAATTAGAATGCATTTATGTGGCTTAAAGTTTTATCCAGCTAACCTTTCTGACATTAAACTATGAGAAGAACCCTGAAGCCTTCCTTACGATACACAAGGCTCAGCTTGGCTACATTAACAAAAACACAGCTGTAAATAACGGTTACTGAGAAGTTTGCCTTTGTTTAATAGACTGCTATTTAAAATATTTTAATTAAAATTCATCTTAATGCATGTAATTTTCTTTCAGATCAATGTTCTGCAATGCATAGATATGTCCATAATTATGATAGTATGTGGGAATTTAGCTACGTCAGTGAGGAGGCGTTTTACACATACCTATAAAATTATAATATCAAATAGCTCCACTTTGTGCAATTACTCTCCACCTTCCACTCTTTTTTAGCTACACCAAGGAAGATAAGCAAAGGCGTCACAACAAAGGTATTCAAAAAGCCTGTGAGAATTCAGGTATGGTAGCAGAAATCCCAGCAGTGTAAAACCAGGAGTACAAGTCAAGAGCCTAAAAACTGATGGAGCAAGACCATCCAAAAAAACTTATATACACAACAGGTTAAAGACAATGAAAGAGATTTCATGTGTGCTGGAACAAAGGGAAACCTAAATTTAGACCAGTCCCTTGTTAAGCAGGATGCCAACAAGAAACCCGAGGTGCTCAATAGGGATCTCTCTCCCACTCAACACCACGAACGATAAGCTCATGCTCACAGGACATTTCCTTGCCAAAAGGTGGGAAGGAGAGGTCAGGTGCCAGAGGTAGGCAGGCACCCATGCCAGGTTAGCAGTCTGCCTTGCCCAGGTAAAGCCAGCTGCCTGACAGTAAACACGAGCTTAGATTGGCACAACTTCAGGGTCAAATGTGGGTTTTTCACATCAGGGATTGAATGAGATTTGACTTTAACAAGAGACCGAAGCCAATGTGAGCCATGGCAGGGGGACAGGACTAGATGATCTTCAAAGGTCCCTTCCAACTCAAACCCTCCTATGATTATACCTGGCCATTAGGGCTTGGTATCAAACATCTGCTTTGCAGAAGAGCTGAGGCAGCATTTGTTCAACAGTTGCAATGCTGTGACACCACAGTGTGTGCTCACAGGCCTCTCATGTCTGCAAGCTCCTTGATTTCATACTGTACAGCCTGCAATTAAGAACCTACCTTCTCTCCATATTGTAATGTAATGTCACAGACATCAACAGTGCCAATAGCAAGTAGCTATAAAAATGTAATTGTAAGCATGGTCACAGGTTATTGCACAAGTTCTTTGGATACTGAATTGTAGCTACACGCTGCTTGAAATTATCAACGATGGGAGAGAAGGTGTAAAATGATCAAGGATAAACTCTTCAGGTGACAAATGAGGGGAGTGGCACAATGAAGAGAAGAACAGGCTAGCCACAGAGCTGTCTTAAAGAGAAGCAAAAGAAGATCAGCTGCAATCAGTAAGGAGGTTCTCCTAGACCCTGAGCTGTTTGGAAGAGCTGAATCTGTAAGCACATTGGAGATGAATTACTAAGGCAGCTTCTGAAGCCAGGGCTACAGGATCACACGGGCGTGTGATCTGCTGCTCGCCTTCACAAAGCACCCATCACACCTCCACTGCAGGGGCACCCAGAAGAACAGAACTCTTGTCAAATCGTTCTAAAACTAATTAAAAAGAACAAACACAATATTAAGTCTGCAGCTAGTTTCCACATGACAGCAAAGGACTTTGATCAGTGCAAGTATTTCCATGGGCAAGAAGGATAAGACATGAGGCTCCAGAAGAGCATCCAAACCCCCAGCACTTGCAGCAGTTCAGCTGAAACAAAGATCATCCCACGTGCAGCATCTCAGGGCAGGGGGCAAAGGAGGGTTCATACATGACTGTGAAAACTTTCAAACTTTAACCAGTAGCTAGCTTATACACATCAGGATCAGGGTAATGTGATAAAACTTTTTGTTTGGTTTGAGAAAAAGGCAGAGCAGATTGATGTGAAGGCTGCAGGCCATTTACACCATTTCAGAACTAAACTGTCAATGAATACACCACAGTAATCCGATTAGAAAAGGCTTTTTGCATCCTGACAAGGGAGAATAGGTTGAAGATTAGCTGAAGGGCACATCCTCCAGATAAAAATCCACCTGTAGAAGTGGGAGACCTCTTCAGTGAGTCCTGTGAATCTGATATAAAGTCCAGATTTCCAACATTCACCTCCTGTGACTTGGAGACATGGACAGGAATATAATCAGCAAAAACATAACAATCTTTAATTGTTTAGTAGAACTCAGCTTTTGACTGTGTTATACAAAAAAGTAACTCTACTCTGTTTTTACTGTTTTGGTTATCTGCTGGATCGAGCAGTCGTGCCGTTGTGCTGTCCGGGCCACAGCCCCAGGTCCAACCCAGTATCACTTGGGTCCAGCCATAGGGCTGTGGCGTGCTGGGCCCATCCCTGCATGCATTAACAGGGAGCCTTGCCACAAGAAGTATGCGAGGACCTGTTTTAACACGCACAATAAATCTCCAAGTTAAACACAGTGGGCGAGTGGGCACGCAGACTTCTGCTGAGAGCCCGTGTCACGAAAGAAATGTCTTTCATGGGAAGCTCCTCCAGGTTTCCAATTGTGGGCAGCTCAGGAATGGCCCAGAGGAGCTGCCTCAGCCACTCTGGGCTCGTCCCTGACTGCTTTTATGGAGGAGATGAAGATGGGGTGCCTCAGCATCCCATCCGTTTGGTGAGTGGGACAACACCCTCTTGCTGACGTGGGTGTCTCAAAGGCTTCCTTCACTGTTAGTTACTTCTGCAGTCAACAGTGATCCTTAGATTACAAGTATTCTGTACAGGTATAGCTTGTAATGATTGGAAGTCATATTCTCTGACAATATATAGAGACTAAAAATCAAGAATTTTGCCAGGTGATACCTCTTAATCTGAATATCCAAAACTAACACTTATTTTCAGGAATTCGTGACACAAAATGACCATCCTGCTAAAAGAAGAGAAAGGAAAGTAAACAATGCAACTGACTGCTGTGCTCTTCAAATGCAGCATGCACTGCCCAATAGCCAATGGAAGACTTATTATCCATGGTTAATTGGAAAGAATAGGTTGCATGAGTTCCTGATATGTTTAGGTCTTAAGTCAGCTCATGAGACGACATCTGGGGTTCATTGATTTTTGGCATGGTAAATACAATGGTCATACAGGGAAACTTCAAAGCACTGAGAGTAAGATTTATGAGATGCTATGTCTCACAGTACATAGCTGAGTGGTGAAGATCATACAAAGAGAAAATGATAGGCTTTTCCAGCTTCTGCACCAGTCATGCTCTGAAAAGTGTTCAGAGGAGTTAAGCTGTTTCTGGACCATCCACTGCACTGCTTACAGGTTCCTCATCAGTAGCCTGTGAGATGTGAGCCCCTAGAAGCTTGGAAGGGGCCACCAGCAGGGAGGAAACAGAGGCACCCATCTGCACACAACTGCTGCCAGCCACGGGGATGCAGCTTGACATGTCTATACCAACGGAGATGTCTGTTTATTCCATAAAGTGTAAGAGGGCTTTCTTCTCAAAAAAAAAATCATGCTGAGACAGACAAAGTTGAAGATTGACGGAAAAGACTGTGCTGGGACATCTGCACCAAAAACAAAACTAAGGAGTACTAGTTGTAAGGAAGGGTCTTCTAAGCAAATGATCTCTCCATCAGATGTGAAAAAGTGACCTCAGCTGCAGAGAACGACAGGTCCAGAGCAACCAAAGGGTCATTTTGTCACAGTTATGAAGACCTAGTTTCACTAAAACCATCGAAACACTGTGGCATCGCATTGATGGAAAAGAAGAAAAACTGCTACACCTCCAACATTAGTCAGACCTTCCCCAAGACCTCACATCAGCTTTCTTATGGTACTGCCACTCAGAAACTGCAAGGAAAGGCAACCAGCTGTTCTCCTGAGGGACTGAGAAACAACCAAAGTTATTAAAAGGCTGATAGTCACCACTCTTCCTCGACTTCTCCTGCCTCCAAAATCAGCAGAAAAACTTCATTAAAAAACCGTTAAGACTTTGCAAATGGGAAAATATACAGCTTTTAAACTCTGAAAAGAGTGCAAACCACCTAGCAACTTAATAATTGTAATTATATTTAAACTCTTGAAACTGAATATACTATTTTTTTACAGTATTAGACCTTGTCTAGGCTGTTTTCATCTCTTCATTATACAAATGCACCTGGAGTCCAGCTGCATAACTTTGAAGACCTGGACTAAGGGACACTTAGGGCAGTAACAATACAAAATATATTAGCATCTTC
>NW_008627887.1:0-12922 GCF_000691845.1 Merops nubicus | reverse complement strand
CCTGGCCCCGGCCGGTTCCTCCCGACTGAACCGGCGCTGGAGGATCGCGGGGCCGGAGGTCTCAAGGGTCAGAAGCGCGGCCTGGCTGGGCGGCGGCGGCACGGAGCCGCGGTAAGAGCAGGTTAAACTTACAGAAAAGGAAAAAAAAAAAAAAAAAGGACGCGATTTGGTGGCACAGACAATTCCAGGCGTTGGTTGGTTCATATGCAGAAGGACTGCCAAAAAAATTTGATGGAGGAGGGCAAGACAGGGCTAGAAGTGATGACCTTCAGGCAAATCTTATTTTATGGATGGGAAATAAAGGCAGGGTTTGGGATGGCCTGGTATCTTTGCTGAGTCAGTGGTGGGTCTGGGAAGGAAATACTTACTTCTTGCTGGTCTTCATTCTCTCAGCTTAATGACATCACTTTATAGCAGGTTTCAGTGGCTTATATCAGGACCAGACTTGGCCTGGAGTGCTGGAGTTCCTGAGTACCAGCACACAATCTTTTGCTTTTCACTACCAAACAAATGAAGTAGTCCTTGATCTAAGATGCAGGAAAATCTGTATTTTTAGTTTCTGAAAGATTGATGAACCTCAAATTACTTCCACGTGTGACAATCTGTCTCATGGAGGTGCCTGGTAAATGCAGTAGGATTTCAAGTTTTTGTATGTATGTGATAGTTCACATACTTTGCTTCTGAGTGTGGCCATGATGCCATTCTGATTATGGTTTGACCATCTAACTTCTGCTTCAGATGGTTTATTCCTTGGGAAACTCTTCTGCCTTGCATTAAAGCAATTTGTTTCTGCACTACTTCCAACATTACCTGCAGTACGTTTCTTTAATACCTAAAGAAATCTTTGGTTTCGGGATCGACAGCATCTGAGGTCATCAATCCCAGCAGAAGATTGGAGGGCATATAAAAAGGAGAAAAATATTTTATCAAGATGATTGTTGTTCCCTCCTGATTAAGGTGTGGAAGGAACCATGGAGTGGGCACCCAAACTTACAGATACTTCTGTGCGGATCCTGCTAAATCCAAACCTTATGCCAAACTTATGTATTGCATCAAATTATTTAAAGCTTTTAATGACTTGAAGATCCTCAGCCAGATTTCTTCTGTAATTCTTTTCTACCATATAAACAAGTGCTAAGTTTATGACAAATAATTAAAAAAAAAAAAAAAAAGCACAGGTAAAGGGAAACACAAGTAGTTTTCTCCACATCCTGCCTCCAGTTGTTTTTGGAATCTGAGACAAAGCCTTCAGTTATGTTTGTGTAACACATATCAGGTTGTCTACACACAAATGTGTGCTCAATAACCTATAGCTGGAAGTTTTAAAGAGCTTCAGTATACAGCTTTGTTGTTTGTTAAGCATGGTAATAAAGATCCAGACTATCAATTTGAATTTTAGTGTGTCCCCAAGCATGCACATTGAAACAAAGTGGAAATAAACCAGCTTACATCATTAATAAAAAGAGCAAGTTATGCTTCAAAAAATTTCTTCTCTGTTTCTATTCCTTGTTTTTTAACTGCCAAACATCCATTCATCTTCATCTTTAACTTTTGTTGTCCATAAGAAATTGAAGATTTACATTACTGTTCTGGCTTTTTGATTTGATTTTATAAATCCAGTATTGAAGAATGATAAAGAAATCTGAGCACAGATTTTGTGCAGAGCCAGGGGCCAGCATCTGTGTTAAAGAAGCCAAGTGAAAACCCTCAAGCTCTGCTACTTTAGTAGCAGTGTTACATCAGTGGAAGGTGCAGATGTGTAGGTCTCCGGAAAGCAGTTAGTTTGTCTAGAGAAAGAACACTGGAAAGCTCTCACACTCCCAATTCAGGGAGACCTCAGTAAAGAACAATCTTCTAGCCAGTGCTTGCTTAGAGCCTGATGGTCTGACACAGCCATCAAGCAGATCCACAAACTGTAGCTGACAGTTCATAAATCAGACTTCTTTGTTTTGAATGATGCCCTTTTTCTTCTTTAATGTTACCAATGGAAAAACAAGAAACTACGATGTAAAGTTCCTCATACATCAAAATTCGACTAGCCAAATCAAGACAGGAATTCTCTTTTGTCATAGCTATCAAATTTCTCTTCACATCATTCATATCCTCCCTCTCTGTGGGATTTTAAGCTTGTTCACAACCCAGCTGGAGACTTACACTCATGCTCTTCTTAAGATATTGTGATAATTTTATTACTTGAATTTCTGCAGCTTCTGCCAGCCTTCATAAGGTTTCAGGAAATCATAAAGAACAAAGGATTTAGTAAATTTATTCTAAAATATTAGTTTTCATTGGTGTGAGAAGAAAACCGATTATTGTTGTACTTGTCTAACAAAAGCCTCAGAGACAAGTTTTCCTCAGATTTCTCTCTTACATCTTGTTCCACTTGCCAGATGTTGTCTCAGACAGACGTTAGCAATAGAAGGTAGAGATGTAAGATACGTCAGGATGCCATAAACGTATCCCAGGCAGTAAGAGTCTCACACCGAGGACAGATGTGGTGCAGCTATGACCAGCGTGGTTTAAGAGGAATTCCCCCTGTAATAAATTCTGTTGTTAATAATATCAAAGATGCTTTGCAGTGATACACAGAAATTGCCCAAACAGATCCTCCTGCCATACAAGAGGAGCTGTCAGACTTTATTAAGGGATGGTTCCCACAAACCCAGCTGGTGAGTCCCTGCCCTATAACAACAAAAGCTTCCTGCAGTAAACCAGGCTCCTTTCATGGTACTTCATCTGTCTTCCTACCTTGGCACTTGAAGCTTAATTAATAATTTTGAGTGAGATTTTGTTCTATAGAATTTACTCGGTCTTAACTCTTTCTGTTGCACAGATTCATACCTGTTCCCTACTTAGTCACTGAGATTACCAAGGCTGTGAATGAATTCCTGTATGGCAGGATGTGTTTAAACAGTCAGGCACAGCATTCTGTTAAGGCACAGCCTGTTTCCCCTCTTCCCCTCCACCACATTCCTTTTCCTTATGATTCCTGGGATTGAGTTGCACAGGATACCTGCAGGATGACTAGAATAGGGTGGTTTATTCAGAATGAGAGCACTGTGTTGAATGTTGCAATGCCAGGAGGGCTTCTTTTTTTTTTTTTTCCCTTTTTTTTTTCTTTTTTTCCCCCAGCAGCTGAGAAATTTGAAAGACAGGAAGAGCTGTGACTTGTAGTCACAGAGTAGAGAACTGGGGTGAGTTAAGACTTTACAACCTCCCACTGCTTGTTACCACTCCTTTGCTGGAGCTAACCACCAAACATCATGGTTTGGTGAAGAGACAAAGTGCCTCTGCCTCGGTCATGTGAAATAAAAAACTGGTGGCCTGAGGCCTGTGTAGCTGATCAATCATTGAAGTTAAAGATGATGAGTTAACAATTTAGGTTAAGATGCTAGGCTATGAAACGGAGCAGCTGATCCATGGCACATGTTCTGCTCTGTCAGCTCAGTTACAGGGGTTGCAGCCGCCAGCAAAGAGGCAGAGCAGACTCTTACATGTCCTCAGTAGCATTTCCCAAACTAACCTAGCTATTTAATAATTGTACCAATGCAGCTTCTTCTATATAATCAGCTGCCATAGTTGAAGAAATACCATGTTTGTTAGTCACCACTGTTGGAAGAAGTGTTGATAGATACAAATATATGTATAGTGTAGCCTCTATAGTGAATATTAAAAGATTGAAAAAAACCCTTTTCTGAAGTCTAGAGTTTTGTGAGAATATTATGAATCCATTGAGAATAATGCCAGACCTCAAGGGGAAAAAATTGATTACTAGGTAGGAGTTACAAACTGACTTACATATCTTGTTCGCAGCGAGCTCTCTGTAGACCTCAGTGCCACTGGCACAGCAATCTGTAACGTTACTGTTGAATCTGCAGGGCGTGCATAAACACGTTGTACGTGGAGCAAACGTTAATCCCATGGAGTGCTTGTGGTATGTTTTGCAAAATGCAGTGAAATAGAATGGTTAGGGCTGGAAGAGAATTTTAAAGATCATCTAGTCCACCATCCTATAGGCAGGGACATCTTTCACTAGATCAGGTTGCTCAAAGCCCCATCTAACCTGACCTTGAAGAGTTCCAATGATGGGGCAGCCACAATGTCTCGGGGCAACCTGTTCCCTGTGTTTCACAACCCTCATTGTAAAAACTTTATTCCTTTCAATGTAAATCCACCCTCTTTCAGTTTAAAACTCTTGTCCCTAGTCCTGTCACTACAGGCTGTAGTAAAAAGTCTCTCTCCATCTTTCTTATAAGCCTCCTTTATATATTGAAAAGCTGTAATAAGGTCTCCCTGCAGCCTTCTCTTCTGAATTTGAAGAGAAGATTGAAGAATCCCAACTCTCTCAACACTTCTTCATAGGAGAGGTGTACCAGCCCTCTGGTCATCTTCATGGCCCTCCTCCGGACCTGTTTCAACCCCTCTTGCTTGTGTTGGGGACCCCAGAGCTGAATGCAGTACTCCAGGTTTGGTCTCATGAGAGAAGAGCACAGGGGCAGAATCACCTCCCTTGACCTGGTGGGCACACTTCTGTTTATGCAGCCCAGGACACAGTTGGCTTTTTGGGGTGTGAGCACACATTTCCAGTTCAAGTAAAAATTTTTATCCACCAGTATGTCCAAGTCCTTCTCCACAAAGCTGCTCTCAATCCATTCATTGCATAGTCTGTATTGATACTGGGGATTGCCCCAACCCTGTTGTAGGACCTTTGTTTTGCCAATGACCAGGCCCAACAAAAATGATAGCACCAGCAGGAAGATGAACCAATACACAGACTGTGTTGTAAACAAAAACGTTATGACATGAATGATCACTGGGGGTACAAACAGATCAATCAGCTGGTACGCAAACGACACCACCCCCAATGATCCCACAAAAGATGTGACTTGGCCCACAACAGGTGGTACAAACAGAGACCTGAGGTTTCCCATAGTTGGCATGGGAAACAGCCAGACCAGAGAGCTAAACGCATAAGAGAAAGGTGCCCATATGGCAACTCTCACCCGATCGACCCACGTTCACAAAGGTCTAAACAGACCAGGGCCCAGCTCCAGGGAGAGTCAGGAGGTCTGCCCTGAACCAGGAAGCTCTGTGGAGTGCACTCCACAGACAGACACTCCTGACTCCCTGCCAGTGGTCCCAGCTTTTATCCCCAAGCAGACACCTGACCTTTGTCAACTCAGTGCGGGACCCCTGGGGCTCATTTCCCTTCTGGCTCTCCCTGCAGGGCCGGCCGCACCCTGGGGGGAAGCTATAAGGCAAACTCACCTCCGCTGTATGAAGGGCTGTGGGAATCACCCATATGTCAACCTTAATTCGGGGCTCAAACCCCAGCATTTCAACCTTGCATTTGGCCTTGTGAACTTCATGAGATTCACACAGTCCCACTCCTCAAGCATGTGAAGGTCTCTTTGGATGGCATCCCTTCCCTCAAGTGAACTAACTGAACCACTCAGCTTGGTGTCATCTGCAAACCTGCTGAGGGTTCACTCATTCCCACTGTCTGTCATCAATGAAGATATTAGATAGTATTGATGCAAGTACGGAGCCTTCAGTGGCACCATTCATTACTGGTTTCCACTTGGATATTGAGCCATTGACTAACTCTTTGGATGTGGCCATACAGCTAATTCCTTAGCAGTCTAACAGTCCATCCATCAAACCCATATCTCTCCAGTTTAGAGGTAAGAATGTTGTGGGTTGGAGTACCTCCCATTTGAGGACAGGCTGAGAGAGATGGGGTTGTTTAGCCTAGAGAAGAGAAGGCTCCAGGCAGACCTTATAGCAACCTTCCAGTACTTAAAGAGAGCTTATGGGAAAGATGGGGTGGGACTCTTTATCGAGGAACATAGTGATAGGCCAAGGGATAACTGGTTTAAACTGAAAGAAGGTAGATTTAGATTAAATATTAAGAATAAATTATTTGTGGTGGGGGTGGTGAGACTGTAGAACCAGTTGCCCAGAGAAGTTGTTGATGCACCAGCCCTGGGAGTGTCTAGGGTCAGCTTGGATGGGACTTTGAACAACCTGTTCTAGTAGAAGATGTCCTTGCCCATGGCAGGGAGAGGTGGACCTAGTGATCTTCAAGGTCCCTTCCAATCCAAACCATTCTATGATCTGTGACTTAGGTATGTTCAGGTTCCTAGGGTGTTCTTAAATCTGAACTTTTTCTGTAATACGAGTGACTCCATCCCCCCCTGTCCGTACTTTGAGGTTCAGGGGCTTGAGAGATGGGGGAAGAGAGATTACCACTGAAAACTGAGGCAAAAAAATAAAAATGTTTGAGTACCTCAGTGTTCTCCATGTTAGTTGTCACTGGTTCTCCTGTCTTATTCACAGGGAGAGGTGGCAGTGATGTACATTTTCTTTAATCTTCCTTTTCTGCCCAACATACCTGTAGAAGCCATGTTTATGATTACTCACATCCCTCACCAAATTCAGCTCCAACTGTGCCTTACCATGCCAGTCTCCTGCCCTCCTTGTCTGATTTCTTACACATGGGAAGCAAGAGCTGTTGTGCTCTAAGAAAAATGTCCTCAGAGAGCTGCCAGTTCTGTTCAGCTTCTTTGTCCCTGAGGGTGTTGTATGAAGCAGAGCCCGCCCTAGGCAGGGCCCGGCATGGGGAAGATCTGCGATGTAAGGAAAGCTCGGGCCGCCCGCGAGGGGCGCTGTGGGCGGGGCTTGGCATAGATAAGCAATCGCAGCGACGCAATAAGCGCCATCTGCTGCATCTTCCACGTTGGAGTCCGTGTCTCAATGGCCCTCAAGGGCAGAGGCTCAGTAGCCGCGATCCAGGGTCCGAGTGTTGGCGACAACATGAGGGAATTTCCCAGACAGGCCCATCCACTAATATCTTAAACAACTGAAAGATACTCTGCTTAACTTCAGCATCCTGGTTCTACTTTTCATCTAGCCCGTATCCCCTGCAATTGTAAATGCCACCAGGACATGATCATTGCGGTCCAGGCTGCCACAAATCTTGTGTCTAATTAGTTCATCTGTGTTAGTAAGCAACTGATCTAGTAGCACTTTTCTCTCTGTCACCTAGATTAAGAAATTATTGTCCACACACCCCAGAAATCTCTGGGACTGCTTACAGCCTGCTGTGGTGCTTTGCCAGCTGTTGTTAAGGTGATTGAAGTGGCCTGGCAGAATCATAGCCTGGGAGCATGATGCTTCCTGTAGTTGAAGGAACACTGCTTCATAGCAGGCTCCCCTTGATTGGGCAGCCTGTAGTAAACACCAATAATGAGATTTCCCTTGTTGGCTTGGCCCCTAATTCTTGTCCATAAGCCCTCAATGTGCTCATTTCTGTACCATCAACCTTGTGTGGGTCTTTTTTTGTTGTTGTGGTTTTGGTTTTTTTTTTCCTGTTTTTTGCTTGTTTGTTTATTTGTTTGGTTTGGTTGTTTTTAACATAGAGGGCAACATCTCCCCCCCTTCCTTACTTGTCCTTTCTGAACAATTTATAGCCATCAGTTGCAGCCCTCCAGTCATGGAATTTATCCCACCACATTTCAGTGACAGTCATTAGATTGTAGCTTTCTAGTTGCACAATGGCTTCTGACTCCTTCCTCTTTGAAATTCTTGTGTCTTTAAAAATAACCATCACAAAGACCAAAACAACTGAAATAGTGATAAGAAGCTCCTGTAGCAGAAGTGGATGGATTTTTTTTATCAAGTAATTCAAGGTTTGGCAAGCTGCTGACAGTTTATTGTGGAGACTGAAAGTCCTGAGAACCTGGAGAAACAGGTTGGGTAGCAGCCCAAGAGACAGACATCCTGGCATAGCTGGGAACCAGGAGAGTTTCCTTTGGAAACCTGCCATGTTTCTTCTGATGGATTCAGCATAATCATGTTCTTCTGCAGAACACTTTGATTTCAACAAATTATCCTTTTTCCCAGAACGAAAAATATACCATGTTGAAAAACTCCAGCAGGATGTCTCCTGTGTGATTCGGGCACTTAAAAGACCTTTCCCAAGTGTGTCTTGTTTCTCCTGTTTGCAAATAAGACTTCATCAGCACATAAAGAGTGCTGGAGAAACCCTTAGAACTTCTCAACCTTTCAGGTAAATACTCAAATATATGTTGACTTCTTCAGTTCTTTAGGGGAAAATAAAAAAACCTTCAGTATTCTTTATCTAACACATTTTATAACACTGCAATTAATGAAAGAATAGCATTTCATATGACGCTCTGGTATTCCTAGCCCCATTTTTCATTCAAACTTTGTTTGATTCTTGCTTATTCTCACATCATCACATATGCTTTGTACCTCAGAATGATTTTCTGAGGATGAGAGTATGCACTGCAGAAGAAACTGCAGCTATGAGTGACCAAGAAAAAAAATAATTATTTGCTAACAATAATATTCTTAGTTCAGATCCTGAGACCTATTACACCTGTAGACAGAGACAAAAGAGGTGAGTCCAACACAGACTCCTGTAATCCACCTCAGGATTTACAATTTTCATGATTTTGCAGGATAACAAGAGGGAAAGTCAAAGAAAAGGGCAGTAGCAACTCCACGTGTGGTTGCAAAGTCAGAAGACAACATACAACCTAGCAAGAGGAGGTGAATAGGTAACAAGCATTCCCCAGGGATGGGGTTTTCAGCTGGTAGTCAGTTTAAGTACAGGTTAAATCATGCCTTGGGCCATAGTCCCTCTAGTATCTGCATACCTGTTCCTTTTCCAGAGCTTGCATGAGGGCCTCTTTTGCTGACTGCATACCCCAGTAGGAAGGATACTACCATGAGTAAGCAGCACACAGGCCAGATCTTTCCCTCCAATTCTAAGTTCCGCGTGGAGGATATGAGGTGGCTAACCACCACAGGAACAAAGAGATTGATACGTTGACTTACAGAATAGGATGAGGTAAAGACAGGAACAAACCAACTTAGAAACCAGGTAACCAGTCCAATTCCAATCACATAGCCATGGCCAAAAAACAGTGCCATTATTACAGATGTAATCCTGCCTCTGCTCCAGTTATGTTGATGTCCCACCATGACCAGAAGCTCTGCCAGTAACCAGAAATCCCACACATTACACTCACTGCAGGCAGAGCCAACCTTTATGCCAAGACACCTGATGGTAACACCGAAGGCAGAGGCACCTGGTGGTGATCTCCTAATTGGCTACCACCCAAGGCTGACCAGACCCTGTATGAAAACCAATCAAGAGGGTTTTTCTTGTCTGCTTGTGGACATCATCCACATGCCAACCCTCATTCAGGGCTGGGGGTTTAGACCCCAGCACTTTAGGGCCCTTTGTCAAACCGTGTTGCAGCATCTCAGGCTACTTCTTAACAAAGAAACCCAAAAGCAGATGGGGTGTGCACAGGCTGGAGCACTGGTACATGACAGCCTGGACTGTTTGATTGTCAGCAGACTAAGTAGGCAATGCTTGGACACAGTCTGGGGAATCATGTGGGCCAGTGACTGTTACTACAAGGCAGTATGGATGAATCCATACAGTTTCAGTTGTGGAAGACAGTTTGGCAGTATATGCATATATATATACACCTATATATATATGCACTTGAGCTATATTTCATCATATGCATGTGTTGCAACTTCATTAACCTGTGTTTTTTTTTCTTCATGAAGTTCCATCATTTCAGTGAAGCATCACTTGTAATATTCTAGCAACTGCATCTCTGATCATGGTACTTTGGGGAGTGTTTTCCATTGTCTGTTTTCTTTGATAACACATGCCACATGGTAACATTCCCTGAAAAAAACTATGCTGTGCCACTTGCCCTTATGTGCCAAAAACCATATTTTTTAATTACAAGGGACATAGCCTTTGAGGCTAACAGGCAGTCTTTAATGCATTTAAACTCTCTTATCACAGCATGTTCCACCTAAATTCTGTACTTGCTGAAGATGATCACTGAAGCAGGGCTGATCAGGAAAAATGCCAAAGGGAGGGTTTCAAATGCTCCTTTTGCAGAGAATATTGCAAAGGCTTTTAAAAGGGTAGATAAATAGCAAAAGGTCTGAGTATGCATGAGAGCAGACAAAAGCCTTGTAATCTGGTATTTTTCACTTGGACTTTGTCTTCATTTGCTAGCTAAGCCCAAACAGACCTGCCTTTTTCTGCCTATCAGCAATGTGTAAATAAATCTCTCAGCGTATACTATAAATAGACACAATTCCTTCATTACAAATGACCTTCCTGCTCTCAGCTTAGTTACACAGAATATGAACTGTGTCCAGGTGGAGGTCATAGAATGTAGCATCTTGTGAGAGTCCACCGAAGCATGCACACAGCATGAAGTAAATGTTCTTTTTTATTTGCAGTGATTCTTTATTATTTAGCAGTTTGCCCCTAAAGCATCAATATGCATAACAGGATATGGTCCAGAAGTGCCAGACCTGTGATATTACATTAATTTGGTGATATTAGGGCTGATGTAAGGCTGGTTTTAACATGCCCAGGAGCCTGGGGAGGGCAGAAGTTAACCTGAATTCTATGCAAAGTGTACTCATGTCAGTGGGGCATTGTTAGTAACATCTGAGGAAACAGCTTTGAGTTGGGGCTGTATTGCCTTTCTTCTGTGAGAGCATAGATCCTATTACAACCCCAAAGGTTAATTTCTTTTGAAAGTCTGAATTATGAAGTATTAAAGGTATGCAGAGGATCTCTTTCAGAACACTGCATTTTCTGAGGCACTTTTAGGACCAAACAATTTATTTGTGTTGTGCTTCAGGAAGTTGAATATTGAGAGTAGCTGAGGTAACCGAGCTACAATATAAATGCAGCGTGTATTCATATTCCTTGCCTGAAGGATACATCCAGTAAATTACTTTGGATATTGAGGTGTTAGTCTCATTACTTCATCTACCTCAGACTCCAAAGTCTTCAGCCCTGAAGAACGAAAAAAGAAGAGTGGCTCTTAAGTGCTTCCTCCACTACAATGTCTCTGCTGTTATTACTGTTTCCTCTTGATACCCTGAGCCAACCAAGCATGTTTTTGAGCTTTCTGCTCATTTCAGAAACTGAGACAAGTTGTGGAGCAGAAAGTTGCAGCCTTCCTTCACTCAGTCCCAAGATGCTGCAGGGATGACTGCAGGCCATGAAGTCACTAGAGAGGAAAGAAACCCAGTGATGCTCATCGAACTTCAATGGAGAGCATTGCCTAGTCTTTGTGGTCTGCACCTGGACTGCACACTTTTTCAGAATACCCTTTGATACTTGGTTACAGCATTCAACAAGACCATCCAACTGGCCATGGTACACTGACATTTTTAGCAATTTAATTAACAGTGCCTTGGAGAGTTCTTGCATTTTAAGAGCTGTGAAATTAGTGCTATAATATATTTTGATTTGGTTACATAGACCAACCTGGGAATACAGGTTTTATGAGATAATTTTATAGTGCTAACGGGCTTTGACAATGGAACTTCTGGGTAGTGGGAGATGCAGCCTAACAAGATCTTATAGTCTAACAATCATAGCAAGGATATAAGACTATCCCACCGAATTTCTCTTGAGGGTACCAACTAATGTAACCCCTAAAAAAGAATGCAAAAGTAGGGGGGCTTAGGATACCTTTGGAAGATACCATGGACAGGATAGACATTCAACATCTTGTAGACCAGGGTACTCTATACATGCTTACAAACATTAAGATCCAATTTTCAATATTGCTATGTGTGGAGAGGATAATATTCTTTCTTTTCACAGTCTTTTGTCAGTCAGTTCCTATGCAAAGTGTGTCTCATATAGTCTGCGCTGCTGTGGGACAAGGTCTCTCTATTACATGTATGCTGAAAGGGAGGTGTCTTTTTGTTCTGTGAACTAATAAAATGACAACAATGATCAATGGTGGAATTTCTCCAGAAATGTAGCCACAAAGACTGTAATATTCTCAGCACTAGCACAGAGAACTATTGATGCTGTTCTTCCAATCCATATGCAAAACTTTTTTTCCTACAGTTTATAGAGGCATTTTTCTACTCAGTCTACCTTGTTTACTAATTTAAATGCATAATAGGCACAGTTTCAATAACTAATTTGTGTACATTTCTTCATGAAAGTCAGGTAGGATAACAATTCCCTTGGGAGGGCATATAAGAAGTCAATAAAATATGTATAACACGATTGCATCAGTGAAATACACACAAATATTGAGTTGTTCAAATGCCCACTCATTTAATGTATTAAGTTTTCATTATTAAAAATAAAACCACGCAACAAAAATAACTGAAACATTATTGGTTTTATGCAGGGGAGATACATTCATTCTCATCCTTTTATATTAGTGTTCACCATCCTCAAATGTAAATTATTAATTTACAACTCTATAATTATATTCAAATCACTGATGATAGTGAAGGGATACCTCTGTTTTTCTTCCAGTTCTTTTTAATGGATTCTGTATCTGTTATAATCATGACAGATATTATACTTTGATTATCACTGTTGTTCTCCCTGCCTAAATTTACAGAAAACTTGAAAGAGAAATAATGGGGTGTGAATTTATTTCAGTTATGCCTGAGTAAAATGTAAGTTTAAAATCAGCTTTAAAAATTAGTACTGAAAATTATGGGAAGGACCTGTCTTATTGTTTCTTCTAAAGTAAATCTAGTTTCAGGGGATCTGTGTGGGTAAAATGAAGACCCATGCTAAAGCATATAGAAAATTTGTATGTTAAGGCCTTTAAGAATGTATTGCGGGATCTGTTGGGGAAATCGTGCCTGGTTTTATTGCATCCATATCACTTGAAGACAGATACAGCTTTCATCAGTCTGGGAAATGTTGTGTCAGGTAATGTGTAAAAGACTTTGAGACCATAAACTATTGACAAAATACAGTTGTTCTATTTGTAAGGTGGCTAAGCTCTTCATCGGGAGCTGTAAATTCAGGCAGTGATGCATTGAACTGTACACATTAAAAAAAAAAAAAAAAAAA
>NW_008627886.1:0-2656 GCF_000691845.1 Merops nubicus | reverse complement strand
GAGAAATCCCAGGCCACACTCTTGAGTAATTTTTCAGTTTTTTATTGACTGAAACTAAGACCAGAAATAGGAATGAGTGCCCCCTGTATGAAAACCAAGACACAAACTATTACTGGTACCGAACCTATTAAGCCCCCAGGACCTCCAGAGGCATCGAAAATTCTGGAAAAGACCCCAGAAGTCACCCAGAAAGTACCACAGCAACTTAAAACTATTCCAAAACCAATCACGTTTAATCCAAAAATTAAAGAAACGAAGACTAAAGGCAAAGCCTCTCCTATTAGTAAGGAGAAAGACAAAACCTCTCCTATTAGTAAGAAAAGTACGACAAAAACATTCAAAATCCTGCAACAACAATATGAGAAACTGCACTTGGGAATAGGAAAGATGTGACAGGAAATGAAAGAGATACGACAACTAATGGAACCCGGACACTCCAAGATGTCTGAATCATCCTCACTTCGGAAATAGCAGGAAGAGAATAATAAATTAAGAATGACTTGAACTGATACACAACACCAACTAATAGAGTATCGTAAGAATCTTACCCAGATACAAAAAACCTATACCAAACTACAAGAAACCAATACCAAACTACAAACTAATCTTGATATAACCCTTGGAAAACGTGATCAGGCGAAATCTAATGTCACCATGTTACAGACAATAATACAAAATATACAAAGGAACAAAGATACTACCACCCTTCCCCAAACAATGGGTAATAACATCCTCCAGGAGCCGACAAATCAATCCTCTAAGCGGCAGCAGGAGGAACAGCAGCAACTGGAGGAACAACAACAACCGTCTACTGCTCCTCCATCAGAGTTCGCATCACCGCGACCACTGACTTTTCCTTCCCTCATATCAGTACTTTACCCACCATTACCACCCTCCCCTGAAAAGATACCACCACCAACTACACTCCTAAGGAAGCCTAAGGCTTCTTGTCGAACAAAGACAACTACTCCTGTGACAGTGTCGAGGCCACAGACTCACCTTCAAACTACAAGGCAGCTGGCAGCCGTGCAGGCAGCTGCTGAACTTCCACCCACAGGGGTACAGGAGAATTCTTCAGAGGGGGAAGAAACAAAGAACGAAGACCAAGGGAAAGTGGTGCATAGGCAGGTCCACCCAATTAAGATAACTACCATTTCAGAGACATTACCATCAACCACCCCACAGATACTAAAAATTAAAAAAAAAAATCATACTCCTCCCTTGACCTAACCAAATTAAAAGAAAAATACAACCAACACCAATCTAAAACTGAAACTAAGTATATGATATGAATCTCAAACACTAAAGACAATGATATATATTTAACAGAACAAAAAATGACGAAACAATGGGAACAAAATATTATATTAACAACTGACAATACAACTTACCCCTGGTCTCTTACACAGAGCACAACCTATTGTATTAACACTATATACCCAACGTTCCAAAGAGAATACAGTACTCTGAAAAAAAAAAAATGGTATCAGCATAACAAAAAATATCCATAAGACTACAGTTTTACAAATGATAATCACAAATTGAGACCTGAACAGAATGACCCTATGAATATAAGAATAAAAAAAGAAAGATTAATCCCATTAATCCATTTACTCCCCATACAACTACAAAATATCATACTAACTATCTATAATGACATCAAAACAAGAAAAAAAATATTACTTAGAACCAGTTAACTACTCTACTACTGAATCGTAATAGAATATGTAAAAACATTCAAAAAGTACACTCGACCAAACAAATTAATAAAATCACCTACACTGAGGTGGCAGCAAAGCAGCCTCAATCTCCCCCCCTATCTCCTTCTCCTCTAAAACAGCAAGAGAGATCACGAGGTGGTTGGTCGGTGACAAATAAAAATTGACAGAAGAAACAACCAACCGACCCTCCTGGGAGTTCAACAGACCAACAAGGAAACCAATACCCTAACAAACCTAACTTATCATCCCTCCCACCAGAATATACTCAGGGCGAGAAGTTTACCATACTCAAAACTGAAACTAGACACATAGGGTTCCCCGAATCAATATTATCCCTAAACCACTCCCTTTTTGGATTGTGACAATTGATACAGAAGTGACAGAAGAAATTCGGAAATACCCAGACCAATCAACAAAGACAATCTAGACAACCTGTAAGGTCTGGACCAAGGTCAAACTCCCAGGGGAGATCAACTGACAGGGGAACATCAGCCGATAGGGCTACCCAACAAGAAAACTAAATAGCCCTCCTCCTACTAAAAGAGAAAAATTAAATCAACGACGGAGGAAGGTACAGATACAAGTCCCAGATACGGACACTAACAATAATGGTAATGGTCCCTCAATAAAAGAAAAGATCATAGTACAAATACAAATAAACTCCAAAACAACCCGACTACCAAAAGATTGACAAAATGTATTGAAATTAATACAAAATAAAAATGGAGATTTGAAACTTACTTATACCATTAAACCTAGACATTATCCAGTCACTTTTATGATAGATACGTGGGCTCAAATTTCTACACTCAACATTAATATAACTGAACTCTATGGTATTGCTGTATTTTCAAAACCAATATATGTCAGTAAACCATTCAATAATACAGCCCTGGTACAGATTATTATCACAATCTGGTACCGAAGGGGCACCG
>NW_008627885.1:7644-17370 GCF_000691845.1 Merops nubicus | reverse complement strand
CCAGCGCGGGCAGCTCCTGCCCCTGGCACTGCCTCTGCTGCCCCCGGGCTGGGCTGGCCACCTACCTTCATCTGGAAGAAGATGTTGCTCCAGCTGCTCTCGTTGAACTTGTAGGCGTCGAGGAGGAGCGTGAGGATGTAGTTGGCATTGGTGCAGTATTTGGGCAGTCGCTCGGGGTTCTCTTCAGGGTAGCTGGAAGACAGCTGGGGTGGGGATGTGTTTGGGGAGGAAGGGGAGTTATTTGCAGGCAGTTTCTGTGCAGGGGCAATGCCCTGACGACTGCTGTGCAAGAGGCAATGGCTCTACGGTCACCATCATCCAGGAGAAGGCTTCTGGAACAGGCAGGTATGTTGGGCCTGACCACGCAGGGTGACTCTTTTGAGGAGATTTTACACTCCATGTGAAAAGAGAGAGATGTATCTGAGCTCCTTCTGACCCAGACTCTCCCATCTCAGCCTCCTCATGCAAGGGGCTACTGCTCTCTGCTCCATGGTGGTCCTGGCACACCTCTTGGCCTTACTCATCCCCATTTGATGCATCTCCAGAGCGGTGCCAGCAGCTGGCTCTCCTCTCACCATCCTCCAGCGCTCCAGACCCACCTTCACCCCCAGGTCCTGTGCTGGAGAGGAGATTTTGCTGCCTTCACCTGCCCTGGCTGCCCCTTCTCCAAAGCTGCATGAGCAAGGAGGGTCCCCAAAGAGGGGCTGCAGAATGACCCTGGCTCCTGCTCCTCTTCCCCCACCCCAGCACCCCGTTGCTTGTGAAGCTTCCCTGCAGCCCCCCATCGTGGGGAACGTACATCTTCCCAGCTTCTCCTGCAGAAACGCTCGATGCTCTCCCTGACAGTGGCCAGCGACTGCCCCTCGGTCAGGTTGAGAAACTTGAAGTTATAGTAGAAGGCAGAGAAGGCCTGGAAGGCAAGAGGCAGAAGTGACGCTGAGCTGAAATGGGGAAACCTCCCCCGGCGGCTGCCCCCATCTCCCTTGAAGGACGTGGGGTCTGTCCTTTGGGTCTGCCCCATCCTTGTGTCCCAGAGCATCGTTGCCCATGTCCCAGGAGAGATGGGGGGCAAGGGGAGGGGGGGTGCCTGCTGCCTACAGCAGCACATCGAGCACAGGCAGAGCCTTGCTGGGGTATTTTTACCAAAAACCTGGGGTTTGAACATGGTCTCATCTGGAGAGCTGGCTGGAAAGCCACCCAGCAGCAATCCCTGCTGTGCTCTGGGGCAGTGGTAATTTGGGAGCTCCCTGCCCCCATTCTCCTGCAGGGAGGTGACAGTGCCACGGGGCAGGGGGGGACCCCGCAGCACCTGGGGACACGCTCTGCCTTTGAGGAGGGACAGGATTTGCCTTACAATGAACTGCCCTCGGACCGGGGGCTGGTAGACACCATCGAAGGTGCAGTCCTGGCTCTGGCCACACGCCGAGAAGTTGAACAGCTTCTTGAGAGCTGCCAGGCACCCGCTGGCATTGCCCCTGCCCTGCAGGGTCACGCTCCTGTCACCCGGGGGCAGGCGGGGGTCGCTGCGGTTCGTGCAGGGGCTGGTGCTGAAGGAGGACAGCGAGATGGTCTCATGGTAGTCTTTTGGGTAGCAGGGGTGGTCGACAAGTGTGCTGGAGGGTGACTCCTGGGAACGGCAAGGGCAGAGGCTGCAGCCTCCTCCAAAGCCTCTTGGGGCATGCTGGGCAGCAGGATTGACCCAGTGCTCCCCCAAAGCCACAGGCACGTCCCAGCTCCTCAGCAGGGACAGACCCTCCCATGGTTTTCTCCTGGTCTGGCTGGCTGTCTGCAGATCCTAGCCTGAGCTCAACACCAAACCTCCCTCTGCTTTGTCCCATTTCCTCTCCCCCAGAGGCAGGCCCATGTCAGGGGCCTGGCATGTCTCTCCCCTATCCAGTAGGATCATGGTTTGGGGCATGCAAAGCCCTCTCCACCCCCACTCTAGCTCTGTCTCTAGCTCCAGCCCCAACCAGGGACACCACCTGGGATGTGTTGGCTGTGCAGCATGAACAAACACTTCTGATTCACCAAGGCTGCTGGGAAGGTGCAGCTCCATGAAGACCCTCTTCCCCTCTGACCTTCCAAAAAATGGCCTGAGAGAGTTCCCTGGTTCTCTTTCCTCA
The DNA here is from genome assembly GCF_000691845.1 of Merops nubicus. Lineage (NCBI taxonomy): Eukaryota > Metazoa > Chordata > Aves > Coraciiformes > Meropidae > Merops > Merops nubicus. The sequence continues at coordinate 15,247 of NW_008627885.1, read as the reverse complement.
GGCCCTTGCAGTCACAGAATGATTGAGGTTCAGGGGGAGCTACAGGGTTCCTGCTCCAAACCTCTCTTTAAAGCATGACTAACTAGACTGGGTTGCTCAGAGCTCTGTGCCATCAAGTTCTGAGTATCCCCAAGGATGGCAGCTCCACAGCATTCCTGAGCCCTGTGCCAATATTTGACCATTCTTTTGGAGAAAAACTTTTACCCATGCTCCAAGGAGTCTGTACCTGGTCTCAGTCCCTGCTGAGGCTTCTCTGCCCGTTCTCATTTTATGCATTAGCAACTCTGTGGTCGGTGTAATGAGGCCAGAGTCCAATTACCCTCCAGATCCCCACTCACCGCAATTAGTTCCTTTGCCAGTCTCTTCAGCATCTCGTTCTGCCCGTAGCAGAGGTAGCTGTGTGTGTAGATGTTGTACTTATACCCATAGAGTGTGAGCTCGGAGGCTTCATTCCAGTCTGCCCCTGAACCTTCGGGCAGAAAGCTGATCTGGGTGGATGCTCCTCCAAGATCCAGCGCCCCAAAAATATTGGCTGCCTCTGGACGAAGCCAGGTGTGTGTTTTGGGGGAGTACTGTCAAGGCAAGAGAGGAGAGGAAGAGGAGCAGTGCACGGCTGGGCTTGCTTGCCTTGAGCAAAATTCTCACCCCATGGCATGGGGTTTTGTTACCAAATCCAGTGGGTATTCAGTTATTTCCTTACGTGAGGCCTCCCTGCCTTTCCTGCCCAGCCAGCCTGGCCGTTTACTCGACCCAGAAAAAACAGAGATTGAACTGTCTGATGGTCAAGATGTGCCAACATGCTCTTGGCTCACGTGGCTCTGAGCCACCAGTCCCCAGACCAAAGCATAGGTGGGGACCTGGCTTGGCAGGGCTGCCCTTCCTGAAGAGCTCTGCAGAGCTGCAGGTGCAAGGGGAGGGACAGAGATCCTCCAGCAGCCTGCACAGGAGCCCCACGGTGCCACCACCGCTCTCAGCTGGGGTAGAGGGTGGCAGGAAAGAGGCCTGGCTCAAGAGATTCCCTTCAGATTGTCGCTTTGAACCACAACTGGGGTCTCCCAGCACCGCGCAGACCTTCCCAGGGCAGCAAGACAGGGGCCAGCAGGAGCAAATGGTGCCCACCAGGCTGCACGGCCAACCTCGCTGTCCCCAAGGGACCCCGTGTCCACATGGAGCTGTGCCCTTAGCTCTAGAGGCACCCCCAATCCTGATTTCTCCTCCCCTTGCACTGCAGGCAAGCCAGAGGGTGACTGGCTGCTTCCCCACGGTCACTCCCCAGAGCTGCAGACCCCGACCTTTCCTCCAGCTTAAAAAACATCAGGAAAGCTGCGTGAGCAAAGGAGTGAGTGCTTCACCCTCCTCCCACCTTAGTGAAGGAGTCCAGCAGGTAGTTGATGGTGATCCAGCCATAAGCCCCCTCCTCCTCTCCTGTGAGGATCCGAGCCCCCCTGAAAGCCACGGGGTACTCCTGCATCGTGTTAGCGACCGCAGCCAGGACCTGCTCTGCTGCCGAGCTGTTCTGTTCCCTAGGAAGGACTCAAAGGTCAGGGCACGTACCCACCTACATCCATACTGCAGAGAAAACACGAGGAAAGAGTCTGGATTTTTTCCTGGTTCCACATATTCCAGTATTTGCAACAAGCAGTTGATATGAAATGATGTTTCCTGCTACGTAACTTGTCAGAGCTGCAAATCCCAGCTCTCTAGACCTGGCACCACAAACCCAGCAGCAAGAGCAGCCTCTTTGCTCCAGTGCAGCTTCATCACAGTCAGGCAGAGGTTTGCCAGGCCACTCTTCCCTGCCTGAGTATCTGTGTAGTGCTGGAGGCCAGAGGCAGTTGTACTACAGACCCCAGGTTTGAACATCACCCACCAGCTGCACCAAAGCCAGGGCTGGCTGCTGAGCTCGAGTGGGTGTTTTGGGAGGGTGCCAGCCTGGTTCCAGACCTCTGAGTGGGGAAGATGTCATGGGGCTACTGCCACGTGCTCAGTCTCTGAAGCAAGTAACCTTCAGGCTGTGAGCCAGCTCCTTGCCAGGGACGGGGTCTGATTGCCAGGGCACGGAAACAATGATATCTCCAACTATAAAACCAAGAACCATGAAATGGAGGTTGACATTTGAAGAGAACTAATGTGGGCTGAGGGTAGATAAGAGCAGGTCCCACAGCACCTCACTGCCTCCTGCCTCTGCCCCTCTCACTCACCAGCACCCACCCATCTGGGCAGATGGCACGTGCCCTGCTGGCATCTCAGCTCCCTTGTGTTTAAGGGATACTGAAGAGCAAACAAAGAGCTCTGAGAAGCGTTTCTTGCATGGAACTGGGCGTGCAGCACCATGCTGGGACATGGGGTCCCAGGATGCCAACAGACACCTCTGAGCAGCCTCTCTGCCCCAGGGCCAGTCGCTCAGGGCAGCTCAGCCACTCGTGTGTCCCCACTAGGCTGCCTTCTTCCCAGCCCCCCGTCTCTGGCTCACGGCAGGATGGGAGCTGAGGGCTCTGGCAGCCTGGCCCTGTGCAGGACACTGTCCTGGCAGTGGGTGCTTGTGGCTCAGCCACTGCTCCGTTCCCCCACCTCGATACCTCAGTAGCCTCATGCCCGCTGTCGCTCCGAGGTAAGCTGGGACATCTCTGTGTTTGGCAGCAGGAACAGCCCTCAGGGCCTCCTCCAGGCAGTCTCTTAGGGAATCACCAGCTTTTGAGGGATCACTGGCATAGCTCGATATGCCTTGTCCTGGAAGAGAGTCAGGCAGGGACAGCTGGGAGCAGCTGAGGACAGGGATGTGGGAGCAAGAGGGCACAGGGCAGCGAGGTCTGTCACCTCTTAGCAACAAATGGTGCTTTTCCAGGGTCCCCAGGTCCCCCAAGATGTGACTAACCCAAGCTCATGTCCCTCTCCTATGGCTTCCCCACGTCTGCCATGCCTTCAGCAGTGTCCCCAGCTCTTTGGGTGAGAGCTTCCCCAGCCAGGTCAGCAGCTTGGGCAGCTGGAGGCAGGCCAAGGTGGAGGAAAGAAAATCCAGAGCAACACCAAAGTGCTTCTGTCCCATCAAGCACGTGGGCACTGCATGGTGCTGAGGGCCCTCCAACCATGAGCAGAGCCAGTGGGGAGTCAGGGACCACCTTGCCTGCACCCAGGGCTCCCCATCATGCCAGCCCGATGGACAGAAGTGCTCAGCGTGGGCAGGCGAGCAGGAGGAAGGGCCAGGTCACCCCACTCACCCCACGGACACGCAGGGCAGCACTGAGACCACGGCAGGGGGATACTGACCCTGGACATCACAGGACAAGGTCTGGCTGACCACACCGGTGTCGTTCTCCTTGTCTGAATCCCACTCGTAGACAAACAGGGAGGTGTGGGACGAGCCCGCATCAAACACCATCCCATACTGGAAGGAAAAACCAAGACATGACACTGCTGGGAGGAGCAGCAGCGTGCTCCCCCAAAGCCACAGGCACTGCCGGGGTGGTGGGGCCAGAGGGAGCCCCAGAAAACACCTCTCTGAGGCACAGCCACCTGCACTGTGGCAGAGCAGGGCGGTGACAGTGTGTGGCCTCAGCATGGATGTTTCTCATGGTGACAGAGGGACTTCTCCATGCCCTCTCCTGAGGACTGTGCAGCAATGCCAGCTCACACAAACATTTTCTTGGTTGTTTCCTCATGCTTTTTTACTTTCTTTCTTGGTTACATATCTTCTGTGTCTATGTTGGCCCCACCTTGGGGCCAGCAACTCTCTCATCTCCAGCACTCTCTGCTACCCCCGTGGCTGCACCCTGCCTGGGCAGGGACTGGCACGGCCACACCAGCCCCAGTCCAGGAGCACCCAGCTGTGCGCCTCTCCCCTGTAAAGCCCTCTACCTCACCCTAAAACTATGCCAACCCTCTTCCAGTGGCCAGGCTGGGATGCCAAGCTGCAGAGGAGGCACACTCAGGAGCCACGGTGCTCGTGCTGTTGTGTGAGTGGGGTGGGACAGGGTGGTGGTGGGTGCTGGCAGGAACAAAGGCCACCTGGAGGTGTCCCACCCTGCGGTGAGGTGCCCTGGGAGGGCAGAGGGAGCAGGGCAGGGCATTGCCCTACTCATCTGCTCCAAGGAAATCTCCCCGAAACTCGTGAGCCACATGTCATGGTGACTAGTTTCAGAGGGGGCTTCCCCCCCTGGCTTCAAGGTGGCCAGGCTGTATTTCTTCTGCCTGCATCTTGAGATGGGGAGAAAACACCCACCCAGCTGCTACAAGGCAGTTCCTACCAACCCTCCTTCACCTCCTAACCCCAAAGACAAGCTCTTACCTCTGAGCACCTGCCCAAGGTGACAGATCTCTGCAGTGATGCTCAAGGACCTTCTTTTGGTCTTACCTTGACCGTGGGTGGCAGGGTGACATCTTCAATCTTCACCAGGCTGAGGACAAGGGCAATGATGGAAAGCACAACCAGTGCCCCGACAACAGCTTTGGTGAAGTGCTTCTCGTGAGTGAACATTGTGGTGAAGCCTCCTGAAAACCCAAACACAGGAGAAAGGTGGTTGGACATGGGCAGCTGGGAGCAACGTTAGTCAAGGAGAGCTGCAAGGAGTTAGCTCCAAAAGCTGTCCCCAGGCTGACACTATCTCAAGCTGTGGAGCTCAGAAGTCCTGGAGGATAATCAGATCTTCCCCTGGGAAAAACAATAGTAGGATAAAGAGTGGGGGCTGGAGGAAGGAGGGGTCAGTTGCCTGGGACAGCTGTGATGGGATCTGATGGGATCTCAACAGTCCTTCAGGTCCTGCACCCCTCGGGCTTGGCACAGCACTGCTGGGAAGGACCAGGTCTAGGAGGACCAAAAGAAACACGGCACCAAAGGGAGGGGGTGGGAAAGTGCAGAGCCCCTCGGCGGGAGGTGTGAGCAGGGGGGCTGGCTTCATTTGCCGGTGAGGAGGGTCAGCTCACCTGCTGTGCTCCCAGAGCCCCAGCACCCAGACGCTGTGCCCAGGGGGATCGCTCGGGGTCCTTGCTGGCTCTGGGCTCCTCCGCTGCCACCGCCAAACCCAGCCTGGACTTGTCTTTGGTATCCTCTGGAAGCGGGGACTGCTTGGAGAGCTTTGCCCTGGTTCTGCCTCCCACCTCGGCAGCCTTAGGCGACACTCAGGACTACCGGTGTCTTATCTGGCGGGTGTATCTACGGCTCAGTTTGGTGTCTTCCTGACACCTTATCCTCAGCCAATTAGTTCCTCCTCCTCATTTGAATGCAGTCACACACCGGAGCCCTGCAGCAGTGAGCACACACCTCTCCTTTTAACCCTTGTCCCCCCCTTCCTTGTGCTTTCCCCCTGCCCTGCTTTCAGCTGGGGTAAGATTTCCTGGGAGCCGGCTCAGTGCTGCGGTTTGGGTTTAGGATGAGGACAGTGTTGATAACACGCTGATGTTTTACCTGTTGCTAAGCAGCGTTTACACCGAGTCAAGGACTTTTCAGCGCCTCACACCAGCAGCCAGCAGGCTGGGAGGCACAAGGAGCTGGGAGGAGGCACAGCCAGGACCCAGCCTGGCCAAAGGGATATTCCCCACGGCGTGATGTCCTGCTGGGGATGTGAGCTGGGAGCAGAGCTGGCCAGGAGCCGGCTGGGCATCGGCTGGTGGCTGGTGAGCAATGGCATTGGCATCACTTGGTTTGTATAGACTAATTATTTTCTGTTTGGTTTTGTTTTGTTTTGTTTTTTAAACAAAATTTCCCTTCCTTTTCTTTATTTTTCTTTCCTATTAAACTGTCTTTATCTTTGTTTTGTTTTTGTTTTTTTTTGTTTTGTTTTGTTTTGTTTCTTTGTTTGTTTGTTTTTGTGTTTTTTTTTTTTAAACAAAATTTCCCTTCCTTTTCTTTATTTTTCTTTCCTGTTAAACTGTCTTTATCTCAACCCATGACTTTGACTTTTTTCCCCTCAATTCTCGCCCCCACCCCACTGGGGACAGGGAGGAGCAGGGGTTTGTGTGGGGTTGAGCTGCCTGCTGGGTTAAACGTGACGTACACACACACACACAGAGGTTTTAGTCCTTTCTTTGCTCTCACCAGTCTTCATATTTCCATTCTGAGTCTCTACAAGGCCTACAAGAGCTGAGAGCATCCAGTGCCCTGAAATCACACACAGAGTGGTAGGTGCCTTGATAATAAGTTTTATTTCAACGAGAAGGAAAATCCCGTTGGAGGAGGATGGACCTGCCAGGGAGGGCTCAGCAGCACTGCCAGAGCTTTGCCAGGGGAGACAGGAGAGGCCAAGAGGACCAGGACACCCTCACAGTCCAGCTGGGACTGCAGTCACCCCTTCCCCGTGTGCCACCCACCGTCGGGCTGCTCCTGGGCTGAGGGTCCCTGCAGACGTGGGCACCCTGAGGAGAGCCAGGGCCGTGGAGAGGACCCAGGTCCTCGCAGTGCCCGGTGCCACCAGCAGCCTCCCATGGCTCTGGGCACCTTGGAGGCTCTGCAGCACACACAGGGTATCGTCCCAGGCACAGAGCCCTGGCACCCTGCTCTGGGGTGGGCACTGCCAGGGGGTGCTGGCACCTGCTCTCTCTGGGTGATGTGGCCAAGCTGCTTCCTGCAGGCTCAGCTCCCTGCTAAGAGGCTGCCAGGGCTACCCCAGGGGTCAGCTCGATGGAAAGACTCAGTTCCCAGCTGCCTTGTCTCAGCTGAGTCCAACACAGCAACACTGGGAGGGAAATGCCTTTTGGGGAGCCCTCATTGCACGTGACCTTCCCAGGGCTCCTTTCCCTGTGGCCAGGGGCTTCAGAGGTCCCACTCTGTGCCCTGAAGGTGCCACCCTGTGAAATCAGGGCTGCAGCAGTCCCCAGGTGGGACTGTCCCAGGTCACAGCTCTCTGCAGCTGCACTGAGCTGGATGCCTGTGCCATGCCCTGCTGCCAGCTGGCCGGGGCTCAGACCCCCAGGGCATTCCCTCTGCCCAGGGCAATCTCCCCTGCAGTGGCTCGTGTCCTGGTGTGGTGGATACCTGGAGCCCAGAGGGTGCCACCACTCCTACATTCCCACCTCCACACCACCCAACCTTTGGATTCACGTGGCTTTGCTGGGAGGGAGTGAACAGAGTGTCTGCTGCCTTACCAGGTCTGGAAATCCCCGCTGACCACACAGCATCTGGGCCAGGGCTGTCCTGGGCAAGGGGCACTTGTCCCCACACAGGACAGGGAGGCATCACCCGGCCACGTCCCTCCTGGCCACGCAGCACTGCACGGTGGCTGTGTGCACCCAGAGCCAACCAACCCCTCCAGCAACTGCCTCCAAACACGGGCTGAACAACTCAGCAGGTTACTTTTCATAGAATGAGAGAATGCTTTGGGTTGAAAGGGACCTTAATGATCATCCAGTTCCAATCCCACCTCCCACCAGACCAGGCTGCTCAGAGCCCCATTCAACTTGGTCTTCAACACTTCTAGGGATGGGGCATCCACAAGCTCCCTGGGCAACCTGGGCCAGGGTCTCACCACCCTCACAGTAAAGAATCTCTTCCTTATATCTAACCCAACTCTACCCTCTTTCAGTTTGAAACTGTTATCCCTCATCCTATCACTACACTCCCTGGTGAAAAGCCCCTCCCCAGCTTTCTTCTACAAGACACTGGCAGTCCTGG
>NW_008627885.1:5359-7521 GCF_000691845.1 Merops nubicus | reverse complement strand
AGGACTCCAGAGCTGCCCCAGCACTGCAGGGGGGTCTCACAGAGCTGGCAGAGGGGCAGGATCCCCTCCCTGTCCTGCTGCCCACGCTGCTGGGGGAGCAGCCCAGGCTGGGGGGGCCCCTGGCCAGCTCCTCACCCCCAGCACCCCCAGGGCCTTCTCCCCAGGGCTGCTCCCCAGCCCTGCACCCCCAGCTGGGATTTATGCTTGGGATTGCCCTGACCCTGGTGCAGGACCTTGTGCTTGGCTTTGTTGAGCTTCATGAAGTTTGCACAGGCCCTCAAGCCTCTCCAGGTCCCTCTGTTTGGATCCATCCTGAGCAGCGTTGACCCCACTGCTCAGCTTGGTGTCATCAGCAGCCCTGCTGAGGGTGCCTCCAGCCCACTGCCCCTGTCTGTGACAAGGATGTTACACAGCTCTGGGCCAGCAGGACCCCGTGGAGTACCCCTTGTCACTTCTGATCCTTCTGCAGTGAAGAAATAATGCCAGAGGATATGTGATAATATCTTAATTGCCTCTCAGCCAGAAGGACTGGTAATGATTTCCCAGCTGGAATGGAGCTGTGGTTTCCCTCAGCTTGCAGTGACTCCACCCGCTCCTCCCAGGCACTGAGACTGTCTGAGCTGCTGTTTCTGTCTCTGATCCCAGGAATCTGGGTCTTGTTGCCAGTCTGAATCCTTTAGCAAACCTGCTGCCACCAGCCTGGGGCAAGCTCAGCCACGGATGGCCCTGAGGCATGTGAGCAGTGAAGGACAGACCTGGCTGGGGCTGAAGTGACACAGCAGTGACTGGCCATGGTGCATGTCATGGTCTCCTGGGCTGCTGAAAGGAGGGATGAATGGGAGTGTTCCAGGTCTGCATCCATCCTGGAGCTTGTCCCAGGAAGGAACTGGGGGGCAGCTGGGGCCACGCACCAAATGCAAAGTTTCTAATGCTTCCAGGTCCTCTACTGCAGCTCCTGAGAGCAATGGGCCTCTCATTAACGTGGGGCAACACACTCAGGCAGGTGGGGACATGTGCCATCAGAGAGACACAGAGTCCCACCCGTGGTCTGTGGCCCCACCTCAGGGTCACAGTCCCTGAGGAGATGTGTTGGCTCCAAGGGGCCTCGGAGCAGCCCTTGTGCTCTGGAGCTGCAGGAGCACCCAGAGACCCCATCTTCCATGGACCTCGTCCCCCCAGCCACCCATCTTCCACGGACCCTGTGCTAGCAAGGATGGCAGGACCAGACTCAGCCCTGCTCCTGAGATGGGCACAGCCCAGAGGGTTGGAGATCAGCACCAAGCTGGTGGGAGCACCCTGTGGACAGCCCTGAGCAGAGCACAGGCACCACACGGGTGGTGTCTTCTCGCCAGGGAAGCATGTTTGTGGGGCACTGGTTCCTTTTAACGTGGGCAGATGTGTCCATTCCCTGAACAGCAGCTGGGCACCTTGAGCAGACACCCCCCACCCACAGGACCTCTTCATCCACCTCCCAGGGTCCTGAGCGTCCAGCTTTCTCTTGGCAGGAAATGTGGACGTGCAAAAGCAGGAGAACCAGTTTCCCCAGCACTTCCCTTGAGCAAACAGCCAGTCTGGGTGCTGAAGGCCTGGCAGGGCTCGGGGCAGAGCTGCAGGATGGGGCTGTGCCCAGGCAGAGGACGTGTGGCACCACTGGGTCTGGGCTGATGTTTGGAGGACACTCTGGTTCCCAGGGAGCTCCTCCATCTGCTGTAGCTCTTCTCCCTGAAACCCATCGGGAGCTGCGGGGCTCTGAGCTGCCCTTGCCAAGGAACCTCCTCTGTCCCAGCACCCTCTTTCCTGGGGCCCATCAACCACCCCGCAGACCCCCACGGGCTGGTGAAGGTGGATACAGAGGTGGGAGCCAGGACAGAGGTGTTGCTGTAAATAGTTAAGCTAAGAAATCCGACAGAAGTCAGCCCTTCAGTTTACGCTAGATATCCCTGAGCCAAGCCACCGGTAATGGCTTAATGATTTTGTTGACAAAGTCCTCTGTGCAAAAACTGCAGGGTGACAGAAAGCTGGGGCTGGGAGGAGGCACGGCCGGGGGAGGCAGAGCCCCTGAGCCCCGATGGCACTGCCCAGCTCACTGGAGAACCTCTTTCCAAACCCCACTCACGTCCCCAGCACGCGGCGTCGCACGAGGCCCACGCCCACGCCTGCTC
>NW_008627885.1:0-5280 GCF_000691845.1 Merops nubicus | reverse complement strand
CTTCCACCTTGGCACTCCAGGAGGGAGAAGCTGGTATCCCCTCTTGCCCTGCACCTCGCCCAGGCGATGCCTCCCCAGCTGGGCTCTGGGTCAGTGACAATCCCTCAGCTCCGTGCCATGTACAGCCCAGCCCTCAATTCTCCTCAGCTAATCCCACCCAAAGGGTGTCTCTGTTAAAAAAGGGACTGGATCTCAGGGAGCCATGGTGCCTGAGGGTGGAGCATGGCAGGACCTGGAAGGGCTGTGGTGTGCCTAGCTCACAGGACCCCCCCACTCACTCACACGTGTCTCCCCTCAGGTCCCCACGAGCTCCAGCCCTGTTTGCCTTCAGGGATATGCTCTGGTGAGACCAAAATGTGCTATTTCCTCATAACTGATAAAGCCACCTAAACATCTCAGTCTTCTGCCTGCAGGTGGACAAATGTGCCATGGAGAAGTATGGCCAGAGTACACACACACCCCTGTTTGATCTGCTTTTGACATGGATTCCTTTGGCCATGGCCCTCCAGGTGACTCTTTGAGACCCAGAGGGAAGCTGCCAGGCTGGTGTGGGCTTTCTGCTCAGCCAGCACTGCCCGTCACTGGGATGACTGGTGTTTGTAAAATGAGATCACCTCCATTCCTAACGTCTGCCCTGTCCCTTTGGAAAGGAAACCATCCTGACTCAGGGGCAGAAGAGTCTCTCATTCCCCAGCTGACCAGCTCCCCACCACGAGCTCACCCCAGCTCTGGCCCTGGGAGGTGCAGGCAGTGCCTCGGGCAGGTCCCACATCTCCGGGTGATCTGCACTGTGTGCTCCTGCCTCCTGTTCCCTTCCACACTCACCTTGGCTACTGCTGCGACTTGTCCCAGCAGGGACCAGCTCCAGCACTCCCTTCCAGTCTGATTCCAGCAAGACTGGTGGAATTTGGGCTATTTAAAGCTGCCTTTGAGATGCCCATGCCTGCTGTTTCTGGCTGGCAAATAGCACATCAGACCTTTCTCCTCCCTACCATCTCTGCCATTGTGTATCACCATTAATCATGCCCTGATTGCCCTGACTGTGACTGTCTTGGTGGCACCTCTCAGCTGTGGGTGCTCTGGGCTGGGGACACGTGCCTGGAGCCAGCTCCCTTGCTGGCTATGGACACTCCAGTCCATTCCCTTTACCCGTGCACAGCTACAACATAGCAGGTGCTGGTCCTGGGGTGGCTCCTTCTCCCATAGCACTTGGATGGGGCTTAGCACAACACTCACGTCCTCCTGAGATCGATGACATCACTAAAAATGTCAGTATTTTGATATTAGAGTGGTGAGGCCTTGGCCCAGGCTGCCCAGGGAGGTGCTGGAGTCCCCAGCCCTGGAGGGGGTCAAAACGTGTGGATGTGGCACCTGGGGGCATGGCTCAGTGGTCACGGCAGTGTTGGGTTGATGGTTGGACTTGATGGTCTCAGAGGTCTTCTCCAGCTTTAGTGATTCTATGATGCTATGCCAGTGGAGCTGGGCAGGGTGCCTGGGAACTGGCACCAGTTCCCTGCTGGGATGGGTCTGTGGTGCCCAGCGCTGGGGTGGTGGGCTCTGGGTGTGCCAGGATGGAGAGCTGTGGTGGAGGGATGTGCCAGGAGCTCCAGGCTGGCAGATGCTCGTTCAGCAGCTGTGTTGCCTGGAGGGGAGAGCACCAAGGTCAGGGTGTCTCAGTGCTGGCTCCCAAAAGCCCCAGGCACGGGCTCTCCTCTGACCCTGGGCATCCTGAAGGCTTTTTCTTCCTGCAGTCAGGGAGCCCTGGGGAAGGAGGATGCAGCACCCTCAGGACAGGATTTTCTCTCTCACTAGTGTCACAGTGAGAGCTTGGGGACCGCATGGGAGGGAGAGGGAGGTGAGCAGCTCTAGAGATGTTTGATTGCCCCCAACAATCAACAATCAACAGGGCCATAGAGAAGCAAGGCAGCAAGTGAAGCTGTGGTGTGAACGAGTTGTCCTTCAGCAAACGCTGCGAGGCATCTGCAGAGGGCCAGGAAACCCTTCGGCTGTAGGAGTCACCCTTGAGCTGCCAAGGGTTTGGGAGTCTTGCACCACAAAGGACTTTGTGAGGCTTTGGAGTGATTCAAGTGTCAGCCCAGGCACAGAGGAGGGCAACCACGATTTGAAATGTGGTTCAGCCGTTTGAGTGATAAAAATCTAACTTTCACCCGCATGGATCGGGCCATTTCCTGAAGGACATTCCTGGCTGAGAGCTGGCTGTGGAGTCACCCTGCTGGCCGGGAACACTTCCAGTGTGTGAAAGCAATCAAAGGCACAGGAGGAACCTAGGCGTGGGAGGCTGAGCCTCTGAGGTGGCTGGAGACCTGCCTGCAGCCAGCAGCCTCCCGATGGCCACTGCCCCTCAGCTCCACCCCAAGGAGGGCTGTAAGAGCCAAGGCAGCTAGTGCCAGACGTTCAGAATGGGGTTGCTGAAGTCAGCCACTACCCAGGATGTCATGTAATTCCCAATCCTGACACCTAGGTGTCCACATCTCCCACGAAGGATAAACCAAAATGATCCTTCCTGAGCGTGGTGCCTGGCTCAGGACCCTGCAGCCCTCTGAAAGATGCTCCAGCACCCCTGGCTTCTTTCCATACGTCTTGGCTATGTCCCCTGAGGAGCAAAGATGCCGCTGAAGGCACAGGCTGGTGAAGAGGAGGCAGGTGCTTTGGAGGTGGGAAGGGAGGTGTCTAACCAACCCCTGAGCACCAAGGGTTGAAGCTACCTGCTGCTCTGTTTGGTGCTAAGCATCTATGGACTGGATGTGTCTGATCTGACAACGTCTGGGATGGGCAATGGGGGAGGAGGGATGGTGAGAGTGGGCAGAGGCAGCTGGAAGAGGGGAGCTCTCCAGTTAAGAGCTTCTTTTTGGGCAACAGTTGGTTTTGCTTAAGCTGTTTCTTGCTGGTACGTATGAAAAGGAAAAGTTAAAAAATCCATGAGCTAGGCTTGCTGCCAGGGTTACAAACCCTCTGCAAAGTGCATGGCAAAGGGCTGCAGAGTTTCAGCCACAGAGGAGCTGATGGAGATGGTTTAGCAAAAACACCTCTACCCACAAACCTGAACTTTTGGGGGTCAAAAAGCTGAGAGAGCCCCAGGGAGGAGCTGCCAGGAGTGATAGGTGCCCAGCACACTCCAGACCTGCTGTGCAGGCTTGGCACCATGGCTGGAGCCCTGCTGGGAGAAGTGCCCAAGGTGTCGGGTCCTTGCTCAGCACTGACATCTTCCCCTCTCCAGCTGGGAGTCCTGGGAGAGGGTGGCACGTCCTGCCCTGTGCCCCCCGCGCTGCTGCAGCGGGTACCACGGGGTGGGCAACTAGAGGGTTCCCAAAGCACAACCCCAGCTCTGTGCAGAGCCTCGGGGCAGCCGAGGACAGGTCTGCCTTCGTCTGCATCCAGCCCCCTCTCAGGGCCAGGCTTACAGCAGAGCATCTGCAGGTGTTCAGGATGGTCATGCTCAGAATTAAAGCCCAACTGAAATTAGGGTGTTTCTCCTCGATGGGTGGGGAGGTGTTGGGTGGCTCAAGTCCCTGGCACAGAACCTGAGCGTGTGGCAAGAAGGGACCTGGACTTGAACCTGCACCTCACAAAGCCTCATCTGAAATGAGTGACAGCTGCCAATCATGATAAAAGCAAAAGCCCCCTCCCCCCCCCCGGCTGAAATGGGACTGTGCTGGCATCTGCCTCGAGAGGTACTTGGAGGTACCTTGCCCAGCTTAGCAGGTTTTAAGTCCCAGTAGGAGAATTTGGGGCAGGAACAGGCTGACCAACTGCCCACTGTCATTCCCTGCTCCCCTGACCCTCCCTGTGGTCAGCAGCTGCTCCCAGTTAGGGCTAGCAAGACTTGGCTTTGCTTTTGGGGCAGTTCCAGCTATCTCCACGTGATAGGACTGCCCCAGAGACTCAGCCCACCTCCAGGTCCCAGGGCTCAGCTGCCAAGCCATGACACCAGCTGTGGCACCCAGTCCAGTAGCTCCACGTCTCCCAGCACCAGCTTGTCCATGCTGGACAAGCAGCTCCCTCCATCCGTGTCCTTTTCTCATCCTCCCACACCACTGCCCTCTCAGGCACCCCCTGGGTGGGTGGCTGTCATTCTCACAGCCTTGTCCTCGTACGGTGGCTGCTGTTCCCATGAGCCTGGGCCAGGCAGGACACTGCCCAAACCGTGACCCCAGGGTTCTGCCAGTGAAGCAGCTCCCAGCTCCTGACCAGAAGCCATCCACCACGTCAGGATGCTCAATCCACCACCACGCTGAGAAGGGCACACGGTCCCCAGGTGCTGCCCATGTCCAGATGCAGGTAGAGATCCTCAGGACCACCCGTTCCCAGCTGTCTCCTTTAGGAGCCCTCATGCCCCTGTGGTAGCTCGGATCATGCTGGACCCTTGTCCTTCTCGTGCATGAAGCCCAGAGGAGCTGTCCCAGGCTGGGCTCTGTGCTGGAGATGCTGTATGGACGTGCTAACACCACCTTCAGCTCCCTCCAGTGCAGCCATCCCCAGTTTCAGATGGGTCCCCAGGAGCTGTTCCTGCTGTGGCACACAGAGCAGGGTGACACCCGGGGCCAGTGCTGCCCCTCGGTCAGGGTGACGCTGGTTTGGCACCCGGGCTGGGTGCATGGAGGCTCCTTCCCCCTGGCCCCGGGGGGTTTGGAGGGTGTGGGGCTGAGGCACCCCTGGGGTCCACAGCCCTGGCACAGGGGGGCTGCGCCGCTCCCCCAGCACCTCTGTGGGGTTGAAGCTCTGGGCTGGGGGTGAGCTGGGGGTGAGCTGGGACCAAGCTGGGCACTCCCCAAAGCATACTTTTAGCTGTGGAGCTGCAGTGGAGTTTGGGAAGGGCCCAGCTGGCAGTGACAACCACCTCACCCACCACAGCACCGAAAATAAACTGAGGTGAGAAGTTATCTTTGCAGATTCCAGCACGTGAAGGACTCTGCTGGGCCAAGACTTGAGGAGCCTCCGTCCCCATGGCAGGGAGCACCAGGGACCCCTTGGCTCACACCGGGCAGGTGGGGTGTCAGGGTCTGTCCTCTCAAGCCATGTCAGCTGGTGGAGTGTCCAGCAGGATTTCACCGAGGGTGATGCTCCCTGAAAGAGTTTTGTGTGGCCAAATTGCCCCGGCCACAGGCTGGTGTGCCAGAACCACCCTGGGGAGTTTTGCTGCAGAAGTTGGTGGCCCTGGGCACAGGAGGTGACTCCTCTGCATGAGGAGTGGGTCCCGGGAAGGGTCACAGCTGCTGCCGGCTGCCAGGCCATGCCCACCACCTCCCGTCTGTGCAGGCT
>NW_008627884.1:643-1058 GCF_000691845.1 Merops nubicus | reverse complement strand
ACGGGGCCAGGTGAGATCCACCCGAGATCTCACTGAGGGAGCTGGCTGAGAAACATGCCAAGCCTCTGTCCATTTACCATGACTGGAGACTTGCCAAGGTGACACCTGTGTCCTGGAAGGGCCAGAAGGAGGATCCAGGGAGCTCCAGGCCTCCCAGTGTGACCTCAGTACCAGGGAATGTTATGGAACCATCCATCTTGGGGTGATTGCAGGGGCAGTGCAGGACAACAGGGAGATTGGGTCCAGCCAGCAGGTTCTTGAAAATCAAGTCCTATTTAACCAACACAGTAAAGCTGTTACTGACTAAATCTGGAAGTCTTCCTGAACACCATGAAGGTCCTGGGAAGCCAGGAGGTTCCAGGTGAACTGGAGAAAACCCTTTCCTGTGACAGTGCCCAAGTCTGGAGCAGGCTGG
>NW_008627884.1:0-398 GCF_000691845.1 Merops nubicus | reverse complement strand
AAGTAATTTAATGCCTGTATTTGTTCAGAAGACTACCCAGGTCATTCCTGAACTTTATCTGTCACACGAGGGGCAAGTGGTCATCAGCAGGAGAACCCCAGGACACGTCCTCCTACCCCAGCCCAATGGGGACAGCAAAGGGACCACGGGACACACAACAGGAGGAGCAATCAGATCCTCCCTCCCAGGGCATGAGGGCACAAGAGGAGGAGGGAGCCCAGCCAGAAATCAAGGGCCCAGTCCCACTCCAGCCCCAGGGCCGCAGAAAGGCCCCGGGACAGACATGAGCCTCTGCCCAGCTGGACCTTGTCCTGCCCCCACTGGGAACTCTCCCGGCAGGGGAGGGTCGGGGAGCCCTTCCCACCACTGGAAACCCTGCACAGCACGTCTGCTGTGGA
>NW_008627883.1:0-5674 GCF_000691845.1 Merops nubicus | reverse complement strand
CCAGTCAGTGGGGGTTGCATGGGACTGCCAGGACTTTTGGCAGCTCTGCTGAAGGAATGATGGCAGCCTCCTCAAGAGTGGCAGTCACAGTCCTGCTGGAGTTCTTTTCCCCCTCTGGATCTGATGAGAGGTTCCCCAAGTCCCCAGACCCCAAGCTTATCTCTCCCCAGGGTCAGTGGGAGTGCCCAGAACCTCCCCCAAGGGCCGGGAGTTTCACAGTGGGTCATTTAACTCTGTGGATATTTTTGGGTTCCTTGGTGAGCTGGACCATTGTCAGTGCAGCTGGGTCCATGGTGGTCCATGGGCAGAGGGGACTCCTCCCGCTGGGTGTGGAGGTGTGAACACCTCCCTGATCCCTTCCCTTGGCTGTTGTAGCCTGGGGTGTGAGGTGTGTCCTGGGCAGCTGCCACCAATGAGCTGTGCACAGCCCCTGAGCAATGGCACAGGGTACAGAGTACACAGGTTTTGGCTGTACCCACCCAAGGATGAGCTGGTCCCAGCCCCTGCAGCTATGACACTTTCACTGTATTCCCAGAGTTGCAGCTATATGGGTAGCCCTGGGGCCTCCTAAAAAAATCGTTTTCACAAATAAACGTGAGGGTTCCCATGGGGTTACAGTGCTGCACACTTCAGCCTGGCAGCTCTCACAAATTGCCCTTTCAGGCAAATACAGGGATGGAAGTTCAAACTGGAGGCCTCAGTACTCATTGACAGCTATTAGCTGAAATTACAGGTTGGTTTTTCTGGCAGTTTAAGCTGAAGGGTTGTTGAAGGGTCACCTGAGATTAGAAGCCCATTTTGTGAGCACACAGAGCTGTGCATTGCTGCTCCTGGGAGCCCCTGAATGAAACAGGCAAGGCAAGGGTGGGGGAGAAAGGAATATGGGAGGAATATAACATGGACAGAGTGATGTCTGGCAAAAAAACCACATGAATTCTCAGACACGTTTTAAAATTATTTAGTTGTTCAGGAGTTCATTAGAGAGGATTAACTAAACAAAGGAAATAAGAAAAGCTGAAGAGGAACCTGGGGCAAAGGGGAGTGATTAGTGTGGGGCAGAATTGAGCAGAGGAGTCTGTAGCTGGAGTGAAAAGGTTGTGAAGAAAATACATGAGCAGCCAGCTTAAAAGATGTTGTGGTCCCAGGAAGGTGGCGTGCCTAGAACTGCCTCCCAGCAGGGGCATGTGGCCTGAGGGGTGGAAAGAGGTCACTCTGGAGACAAAATGCCTTGAGAGAAATAGCTCAAGGTATCGTGGTTGGGCTGGAGTTGGAGGGGCACCACTCAGCTCTGGAGTGGGATTGCCAGGAGGGAAGGCTGGCTGGCCAACTGGCCTCTTGCCTCTTCCCTGCCATTGATGAGCTTTCATTCACCTCCCAACTAGGAGGCACACAGGCAGGGTCAGGCCTTGAGAAGATTTGGCTTTCTGTTATGATTTGATTGTTGCTAAAAAAGCTTGTCATCCCTGAGCCCCCTGCTGCTCTCAGCTGCTGTTTGTCAGGCATCTGTTTGGAGGGACGACAGCTCCCATAAATACCTGGAGCCAGCACTGGGGCTGATGTCCCTGGAGCACTATGTCATCCTGAAGGCAGTGCAGACCACACAGCCCTCCAGGATACCCTGAACCTGACAGCAGTTTTGATAAACACGTGTGGTCGTATCATAGAGGGGTAAATCAGCACGGCCTCAGTAAAACTGGGTCCTTTGAACTGCACCTGAGTTCCAGCTCTTGGTGTGAGCAGCTCTGGGCAGCTGGGTCTCCTGCCTATGGAGGAGCTGCAGAGCTGGTGCCAGGCAGGCCAGGGGCTCTGCAGACCCCCGCTGTGGCAGACTGGGCTGGCCACAGAGCTCACCCTGAGAACCTGGGGCACGCTGCAGCCTGCTGCCAGCACAGCTCCCTGCCCTCCTGCCCGGGGCAGCGCGGCGGGTCCTGCACGGCAGCTGCTGGGGGTCTGCCATGTGCCAGGCCACTGCCTGGGCCAGGGCCAGCTCAGGCCCACGGGGAAGGCAGAACCAGCTCACCCTCTTTAACTGCAATAGACACTGCAGTGCTGTGAGGCTGAAGATTTGGCTGTTGTGCTCGACCCTGTCACAGTCGGGACCAAGGGCTGGCAGTGCCATGTGCTAACAGCTCCCAGGGGTGGCTGCTCCTTCCCGGGGACATTGCCTTGCTGATGGACCTGTGAGGTGTTTGCCTGCTGTAATGAGGTACAGCTAGCCTGCCAAGGGTGGTCCTCAGTGGGGCAAAGCCCGTGCAGACAGGTTCTGCAAGTATTTTGTTCAGCTGTTTTCCCAGGCTCCCAGCAATGGTTAATCATTCATTCACCAGAGTTCGCATTCCTCGTGGGTCAAGGGGCCAGTAAAAGTCTACCAGAAGCTTTCATAATGAGCTTCTGTGCTGAGGATCCAGCAGTCTCACCTTCTCTGCTACCTGCCCTTGCTCATATATGGATAAGACCCAGCCTGTTCTGGGGTGCCCACATCTGACTGGCCAAAGATGATGCTGGAATTTATTAACCCCCTTTGGTGGGCTCTGCCAGCCTTGTTCACGCTGCAGCATCAGTTGTGTTCGCTCAGTCCCTCTGCTTACTTAGTGATGTTTCCATCTGAGCAGCAGAGGCCAGCGAGTCATTGAAGGGTAGAAACACCAGGCTCTGTTTAAATGTGGAAAAGGTGCTAAATGCAGGATATATGAACTGCTAAAATCTTCTACAGCTGGGAAAACAGTGAGCTATAAACAGGATTTATTTTCACAGTATTAAAAATTTCCTGAGTATTCTGCTGATATCACAAGGGGCTGTGTTCTTATTGTGCTGTAATTAAAATGAATGTTTCAGAAGTGCCTGTCCCCAGGCTGACAGTAATGACAGTGGAAACGGGTGAGGAAAATAAAAATTAATGAAACTGGACCAGAGTTAAGAGATGTCACAAAACTGACTTTATTCCATCCATGCACAAATTCCATTTAGAAATGCTTAATAGTAAGAGTATAACTATTATTACACTCATCATTTCATCTTTGCTGACATTGAATAGTTCCTTACTGGTTACTCAGAGTGCAGCAGCAAGCACACAGCTTGCCAAAACCTCTCAGATCAGGGAAAAAAGCTTCAAAAGAGAACAGTGACAAATATCCTACACCTTTAATCCTAAAGGTCGTTGGATGCAGCTCTGTGCTGTTTTGAGGGGCGTCTCAGGGCAGGTTCCTGGTGGAAGCACAGGCCTGGCTACCACGGCTCAGGGGAGGCTGTGCATCAAGTGTGCCTGTGGCACTGGCACCAGGCCCCCGGGCCCCCTGCCAGTCCACTCTGCCGTGGGGCTGCCTGCGAGGCACCCATGTGTCTGGGGGCACAGCAAGGCACGGGATGGTCCTGGAGGCTTTTTACTTAAAACAAACAAACAAACAAACAAAACAAAACAAAGAAAAGTGCTGATTCTGGCTTTGGGCAGGGATGAGCTTTAGTTTTAATTCTAGCTTGGTCACCAGCACAAGAGGAGAGCTGGCTTTGCTGTTGGGCTCTGCAAAACTGCACGAAGGCAGCAGAAGGCAGAATGTGTGACCTCAGGGGCACGAGGAGCAATTCTGTCTTAAAACCCTGAAAGAGAAGCACTGGATGGATGACCAAGGAAACATGTCTCAAAATATCTTTGTCCTGGGATAAAACAGCCAGCTAGGAACAACACCAGAAGAGATGTGAAAACAAGAAAATTCAACCCCCCCAACCAAACATAAAAATTAATTTGGTTAGTTACAGTAATTAGAGTGTAAAGCCACCCAAAATGATGAAATAAGAAGTTGTTGATGTTCTGTGGTCTAAATAAAACCCTTATAAGAAACAAATGTACTTCCAACCTAATAATAGCATGGGAAGGAGATGAGAAGAAGTGTATTGAATTTATCAAGGAAGTCCTGAGAGGAAAGAGAGAGCTGAAAGTTGTAAGAGGAAGGAACCAATGTGAACAGCTAGATAGAGATGGAAATTAAGTGCCAGTCAAGCCCTTAATAACGAGATCTATGAGCAGGATTGAGGTGTGATGTGCCTCTCAGAACTATTGCAAGTCTTTCTCCCACATCCCTGGGAGATAAAACTTCATTCTGAGGTCCTTCTTTGGAAGAAGTCTCATATAAAGGATTGCACTGAACAGAAGTTGGTCAAAAAGCCCATAAACTTTCACAAGGCATTGATCCATCTTGTTTTACTGACCCAAAGCCTCCCTAGCAAACGTGCAAGTGTTTGCTGAGTGCTGTGGTATGGTTTTAAAGTGCTACAGAAAGCCTTACAGATCCTACTGGTTTCCAGATGACTTACAGGAGGACAAAAGTCAAGGAATAAAGGAAGAAGGAAATACCTGGAAGAGCTAGACCAGCATTTGTATGGGTAGCAAAGGACTGATACCCAAATACAGCATGGCAAGCATATCACTGAGCTGGGACAACGATGCAGAGGCATTTTTCTCTGTGGGGAAGACTTGCATGTCCTCATCATTTACTAATGTGTCCATCCATACACCAACTGTACTGCAGACTAGGGAAGACTAGTGGCTACAGGGCTCACTAGTTTTAGTGAATTGTGATGACATCACAAATCCAGGTGCAGTGAATGAACTGTCCTCACTTCTTCACTCCATAACAGAAATACTTCTGTTTGAGCAGAGGACTCAGGAGTGTTGGCTTGATGGTTGGACTTGATCATCTTAAAGGTCTCTTCCAACCTAAAGGATTCTATGATTCTATGAAGTATAGGAGAGCCATCTAGTAAAGTGTACAAAGGAAATAAGGACTGAATGTTCAGAAAACTGGATCAAACCTCACTGGAGACTAACTGCCAGGGCCAAGGAAGGGACATCCATGTGGTAAAAATGAGAAAGAGACACCAAATATTGCAAATCAAGAAGAAATCAAGGCTCTGAGCAGCTTGACTGAGTTGGAGATGTCCCTGCTCACTGCAGGGGGTTGGACTAGATGACCTTTGGTGGTCCCTTCCAGCCCAGACATTCTGTGATTCTATGATTCTAAGTTTGACCCTGTTTCCAAGATGATATCTCTGAGGGACAACATGTTCTCAGGGAAGTGATTTTTCTAAGTGCTCTTCCTCCACAGTGCCAGCAGGTTTTAGGTGATGCCTACTGAGGTAATGCTGAAGAATCAACTGCCCAGACAGATTGGTAACCTCTCCATCACTCCAAGTCACTGAGCAAGGCTAGTTGGATTCCTAAAAAGGTGCATGTCTTATTTCCCAGAGAGAGGCAAATTTGATCTTAATATTTACAAAAAAGGTGTCAGGAGTAATGTTTTCATCAGTTTTTGTATTGGAGCTCTTACATCTGGTAGTGCCAGGTGGGAGAATTTGGGGTACAACTGATACGTTCCCACTTCTCTACCTGAAATGATGACCTCATGGGCTGGGAAACGTGGCCCTAGTTCAAGCAGAAAGGTGCAGTTTTGGTGGGGGAGCACGTTGTTCAGTGTAATCCTGTGGCCTCTGCTGATGCAGAGGAACTCATAGAATCCTGTGTCCTTTCAGATTAGGAATTATTCCAGAAACTGTGCTGGTTTATGGACTGGGGGTGTCTCTTCTTCTCTGCTGCAGTCAGCACAGGGCTGTGCACTGTGAAAAGTGCAACAGAAATAGCAAACAACACTGATAACTCTGCAGACAGACAGACAGACAGACA
>NW_008627882.1:0-11095 GCF_000691845.1 Merops nubicus | reverse complement strand
ATGATTCTATGATTCTATGTTCAAAATGAAGGACATAGTAAATTAAAAACCAATACTACTGATGTTTGCTGGGGGTCTTTAAAGCAATTATGTTGGTAGCAGGTTGCTCCAATTAATGTGCTTCTTAAAATGCAGCTTCTTCATTATATTCAGTAACCCTTCTACCACTTCTGTGACTCTTCCATATGCATTTGCCTGAAGCTCACAGTTTGGAAATAGTTTTCATTTGTATACAATAATAACATTAAGTTGTGCACATTGGGATGAGGTTGAGAGTGGACTCAAAATTACAGTTTCCTAAGCTTATAGCTTCCTAAGCTAGAAGTCTATTTATTTTACTTCTTTTTTAGCTTCAAGATAATATTTCTAAAAACATGTTTTTATCTTTTTCTGCCCAAAGTAACAATGAGAGACATCTGCTTAGTGTCTTCATATTTGTGCTACATATTTACATGTTTCCACACTGTGGTAAAATTCATGCTGGGTCTCAAATGGACGTAAAATAAAGATTGTTCCTCTGAAGAGGTTATACTAGCCGGGATATGCACACTTAATATTTAGCTGAGAACTGCATATTGCCTTTTACAACTGCTGTCATAAGTGAACCTTCATATTGAAGTCCAAATCCTAGTCCTGACAGAGGTGAGGCAGGGTTGACAATCGATGTCAAGACTGGCTGGTGTATTGGTTGACTAGGAGCCAAAGAAGGAAAAAAAAAAGACACTCTTAATCTGCTAAATCTTTTTTTTCCAATTAGCATGCAGTCTCTGATTTCCATGGAGAAGTGATTTTTGCGTTTTAAATATGCTTATTTCCTTTATTTGTCCTCTTTCAGGACTTCTTTTAAAACCTTCAGTTAAACAAGAATATTAGCAAGACATGGAATATTCAACACGTGGCTACAGGTTCTAAAGTGGGCTTCTTTAATAAAACCACTTAAAATCAGTTTCATGCTTTATTGATCTCTGGAGTGAGTGCAACTAATTCAGTGAAGAACTAACTATTTAGAGTATTTTGTTTCTGTTGTGTTCACTTACTAAAGTGACAACAGAGTTAGCAAACAGTGCATCCGATAAAAGTGCATGGTTTTGCTGTCTACCTGGAGAGTCATGGTAGCCAAAACGAAAAGAAAGGTGATAACACAGAGCCATTCGCAAGGTAAACATGAGTGAAAGGAAGAGGCATCTGAATGGAAGAATTTATAATAAAAAAAATAAACTAAAAATGTTAAATTTAATACTTTTTTTTAAAAGTATTCAGCAAATTGGATCAACTTGACCACCATATTTCATTCTTGAAATAACAAGGTCATCTTGTACACTAAACTGCTCAGTATTTGAAAACAAATTTGAAAGCACATGTTTACAAGAACTCTGTATTTACAAAATTAGATCTAAGGTCCCAAAGCTGTTTCATCATGAATTCAGTTACAGATGTCTCACTAGATAAAAGCAAGGGAAGGCCTGTCTCAACTAATGTTTCCAGAACACTCCTGTTGTCTTCTTTACTTGTGCTTTGTTCTTTTGCCTTCATTCATAGTACTAGGATAACAAGTCACAACTTCTCTGCTGAAGTTAACGGCAAGCCCTATAAATTGCTCCAATATTAAATAAATCTCATTCTTCATTGAATCTACAGCTGCAAGAATTTTCTTAGTGCTTATTCTGTCTGAATATAAAGTGATATTTTAAAACTTGTCTTTTTCATATAATTTTAAGTAATACATGCAGCAGCTTCTAAATCATAGCTTGATCTATAATTGTATTGAAGTGCTTAAAGATTAATGTACATTATCTAAGTGACTCATAAATTCTAACTGGTTATGCATTGCAAACAGCGGATGCATGATCCTGTAAGTTACTGACAAGTTGTTCAGCCATTTTCCAATACTGTATTTTACAGTTTGGAATTAAATGATCATTTTATTATATTAACTCAAATCTTCCCGGATAACAAATTGTCTGATTCCAGTGACTGGTTCATATATACATAATATTAAAGTCTAAGCTCCATTTTTCAGAATGAGATTGTTCTCCTAAACTTATCTAACAATTCTTTTTATCTTGTAATTGAAGATCAATGAGGATTAAAAAAAATTTTTGCAGGGTAGTGTAATGGAATAATGAGATTCAGGAAATTCACTCTATAGTTCAAGGATGATGGGCTACGGTCTATCAACAATAGGGAAGATAGGAGTCTACCTTCTTCCCTCAACTTGTACGTTTTTTTTGTCAAGCTAGAAATGTCATTTACTGATTGGACATGAGATGAATTTTTGGTATCTCCTCACAATATATTCATAGACATGGTTTATTCTAACAGAGGGAAAATATTTTAGCTGGTACTTAGCATCCCTTGATGCAAATGTACAAAAGTATTGATTTCTCTTTATAGAGAATGCTACTCTAGAATGCGAAATCTTTGGACAGAGGAAACAGAGAAAATCACTTTTTTTCTAACATGGTGTTAAATACTATTTATCTTCAAAAGTACTTGCTTGTATTTGGAAGCGAATTTTATATGGTCAAAGAAGCAAGTTGTCAGCATGGAAGATTTTAAGTCTTTAACTTTTCAGGGAACGCGTGTGGCTGTGGAGCTATATTGACATAGTTCTCTGGTTTATGTTACTTTGGTGCTGGGAGATAATCTTTAGAAGAAGAGCATAATTTTATCTGCATTTATCTCCTGTCGCCAAGTGTTAACAATCCAGTCCAGTGATGCCGGTCTGAATGGTAACTTTTGTTACATGAAACATACTGCAATACTGAGAAAGTGATTGATCTCAGTTGAACAAAGGGATGTTTGCAAGGTCTTTGAAGCTAAATTTCACTATGAAAAGTTTATCGTGTTGCAAGCCTTTGGAGCTGATGTAAAAGGGAGTAAGATGTGTCCAAACACCTCCAATCTCAGCCCTTACAGCTTCTGTATCCCATACAGCCACCTGCACCAAACACTCTACTAAGGCATTAGCATGATATTGTAATGTTTTTACGTCACATTCAAACTATGCATCAGTGCAGTTCTTTGCAAGTTCAGGGACGTATTGCGGGGTATCTTTATCTATTTCCCAAGTTATTTAACATCATAGAATTATTAAGATTGGTAAAGACCTCTGAGATCATCAAGTCCAACCATCACCCAACACTACCATGACCACTAAAACCATGTCGCCAAGTGACACATCTACTCATTTTTTAAACACCTCCAGGAAGGGTGACTCCACCACCTCCCTGGGCAGCCTGCTCCAATGCCTCACCACTCTTTCAGTAAAGAAACGCTTTCTAATATCCAATCTAAACCTCCCCTAACACAACTTGAGGCCATTTCCTCTCATCCTATCGCTAGTTACAGAGGAGAAGAGACCAACACTCACCTCACTACAACCTCCTTTCAGATAGTTGTAGAGAGCAATAAGGTCTCCCCTCAGTCTCCTCTTCTCCAGACTTTCCTCCCCAAGCCTGTAGCATTGCCTGGGGTTGTTGTGACCGAAGTGCAGGACCTGGCACTTGGCCTCATTGAACTGCGTGCAGTTGACCTCAGCCCATCGATTGATCCTGTCCAGATCCCTCTGCCGAGCCTCCCAACCCTCGAGCTGATCAACACTCCCACTCAATTTGGGAACTTGCTAAATCTGCACTCAATCCGTGTGAACTTGCTGAGGGTGCATTCAATTCCCTCATCCAGATCATTGGTAAAGATACTATACTATGACTGGCTCCAAAACTGAGCCCTGGGGAACACTGCTCGTGACTGGCTGCCAACGGGGTTTAACTCCATTCACCACAACTCTCTGGGCTCAGCCACCCAGCCAGTTTTTAACCCAGCGAAGACCCCCCATCTAGGCCATGAGCCACCAGCTTCTCTAGCAGAATGCCGTGGGAGATTTGCTTCATTATATTCTCCTTTACAATTTTTGCTTTTATGTCATAACCATCTATCTGTGAAATGGCTGGTTCATAAAGATGGCCTGACGTTTCTAGGTAAGCACCAGGGATGTTAGCCACAACACTGAATGATGAACAATTCCAAAAGGCAGGCCACTGCATGAAAAAACAGTTCAAATCTTGGTTTTCCATATTCATATATACGGTAGCATTCTGGATAAACTTTCTAGATAACCTTTACTTTCTCATAAACAATAATTCTAAGCTCTTTAAGCAGTAGTGTGAATAAAATATTATTAATTTTTCCGTCTTAAGATGATTGTTATAGTGTCAGACATTAAAAATACACCTTTTTTTCAGTTTTAGGAGGAATAAGACTAATATCTTTTAAAATAACTTGAGTGAGTGGAACGTGTCAGTTTTTATGAACAAATCACTATTATTCAGTCTCTTAGCTGATGGAGGATTAGAATTTATTAAAATGTCAGTCTGTAATTTCTGCTATAATTAAATATAACTTAAAGGATAAAAATGCATATTTAGTATATATAGTTTTATTTTTGTATGCACAGATATATTATTAAAAAAGTCTTTCAGTGTACATATGGTGTGAAAATAATGATTTTCCATTGATTCCCTAGACTAATACTAAATTCATGTTAATATGTTATTAACTCTGCTATAAGAAAATATAATTTTAGCTTGTTGAAATACTTAAGTTTGTAATATTTGCATATTTATCAGATTGGTACATAAGAAACATTTCTATATAACACTAAAACTACATTTTCATTGAAACTATCCAACACTTTCAAAAAAAATTAATAGATGAGATGCACTCCATTCCATACTCTCTATTACTTTATATTTAAACTGCCTTCCCACTATTCTAAGTTCTTGCAGCAACAGCTAAACATTTTATGTACCTGATAGAGGTACAATCTATTTCCTCAGTGGAGGATTGTGAATTTAGGGATATGACGAACATTTAGAAAAAAGAATGTGACCACAAGAAGTACTGCTTATGCACACACTGTGGGTGCTCCACCAAATCAAGAGAGTACATACAGAGAGTAAGGAAAGTGTACATGTTTTCTGGAGGACTGACAGGTTTTCCAGGGAACTCAGATCTCATAAGGCATCACAGTGAAAGGGAAGTGCTGAGAGCTGCAGTTCAGTGAGTACCTTTGAAAGTACTGTCTTATCACCAAGATGTTTAATGGAAACTGGCTGGTTTTACAAAGTGGGCTGTTAGTCCTTTCTTAATCAGTAAAATTCACTGGAAGGGTAACATTTATTTCTGAAGGATGTAGGGTCACATATTATCTCATAAACTGATAGAAGTGTGGAGTAACTGTGATAGTAAATGATTTAAGCACAATGTGCTATATGAGTACTTCTGATCTCAATATAATGTGAAGCAACCAAAACTGTGAGCTTTATAATCTTAACATTATTACTAGGTGGTGAGTGTTTTGACTAGATTTCTTTATTTCCTAAAGCATTAAAAAATCAGCTTACAGATTTCTGCTTTTTTTTTTTTTTTTTTTTTTTTTTTTTGATTCTTTTTCTACTTAGAAATCCCTGCTTATCTATTGAGTTTGTTTAGGTATCTTTAAAAGAATAAAGATGAAAAGACTTCATAAGCATACATGTTATTACAGTATACTGTTTGGACTTTAAATCATGAAAAGATTCCATTATTCTGAGTTAAAAGCAATATGAGATAGTCCTTGTAAGAACTGCAATCGTTCCAAGAGGACACAAGAATAGCACAGATTTGTTGGCAGTAATACAAATACTCCAAAATAAAAGAGACTGTTATACTTTTTGTATACTTTTTTGGTATACTTTTACAGCCATTTTAATGCAAAATACTGTATTTATTTTTTTGGAAAAAAAAAAAATTATGTAGCCATAAGCCATCAAATATAAAATCCATACACCCAAGTTGCAACCATAATCTTCATTAAAAATATTAAGGTTCCAAATTAAATCACTGGAAATATTTTCAAGAAACATGAATTCAGAATCACATTTTGTGTTTCACTGTGCAGTTTAATGGCCTTCACATTTTTGGTCAAGTCTCCTTGACAACAGGTCAACCTTACTCTTCATCAGCCTCATCTGTCAGTGTGTGCATTGTCCCTTTATCCCTGGTTTAGCCCGATATCTGAAATCTTAACCTTCATGTAGTGTGTAGTCTATCATAGGTTTTCTGCTGCATTCCTATGCTGTAGTATTTGGTTGCTTTTACACACATTGCAACCATTAAGTTAATGATAGTTGCAGGCAAGTATGTGGAATTACTTACATTTTAGAGAGTAAGGAATAAGCCTATGCATGTAAAACCATGTAGGGCATAACTAACCATGTGTTGAGTATAGCTCCCTTGGGATGCAGATATCCTGCTTTTCAGAGTTGGGAGAATTCAGAGCTTTCTGTAGATTTCAGTGTCAGTTAAGCTTACTCATAGTTTCTTTCTTGAAAAAATATTTTTTTTTTAAAAGGAAAATGTTCAAAACTTGCCCTGTAAGTTAGTTGATTTATTTTGAAAGTTTGTCATCTCTTTTTACCAGGAAAAATATTTATGACTGATCCTGTAATTGATACTACTTTGCTTCATTTTTTCTTAAAGTGCATGCAAAATTTGTATCCTGTATGCAAAATTTGGTTACAAAGTGCAGCATGTTACTTTTGGCTACTTTACTGAATGATAAATTGGGAAGGTTAGAAGCTCAGAGTAGCAGAGTTAGGGGTAGATAATCTTGTAAATTCAAGGATCTACCATGAGTCTAAGGAAAGAGAGAATTGCCCTCCAATCATCATTGGCTATTTCATAACTAAAATGTGGGAAAAGCTTGTCTTTTGAGACTGATAGTCTGAAATGAAAAAACTTCACCAAAAAAAAAAAAAAGAAAAAAATTCACTAAAAGATGATTAAAGATTTTAAAATGGGTAAGTTTCTCTCTGGATGTACAAGTATGGTTGAAGAAAGGCTGATTAGAAATAAAAAACAAGCAATCAAACAAAAGCAAAACAAAACAAAAAAACACACAGACAAAGCCCCACTCTGGCAGGGGGGTTGGACTAGATGATCTTTCGAGGTCCCTTCCAACCCCTATGATTCTATGATTCTATGATTGCCCAGAATACCCAAAAGAAGTCTTTTTTAACATTTTAAAATTACTTCCTTGTTTCCATAAAACAAGAGTGGTAGATTGTTTCTTGTTACATGATGTTGAATAGTATGGAATAGTACATGTACTTCTGTTTCTGTCGTTCACTCTCTCTTTTTCTGTCAGTGGGCGGGTTTATGCCAGCATTATACACAGACACATGTGGAAGGCTCTATGCAGTCTTTGCTTCTAGATGATTTATTTTACTAAATATGTAAGGAAATAATGATACTGTAAAAAATACGTATCTATTTAACTCTCTAAATGGTTATAAAAGAATTTGAGTTCAAATTAACTAATAGTGAAATATTGGGCCAAATAATCCAGATTATTCACTTTCAGAGAAATCTAGAAACATAATTCACATTTATTTTCACAATAATGTCCAGGTTTGAGTTAGAACAGAACTAATTCTGTTCAGTGATTTTACTTTTTAGCTAAGTCTCTTCAATCTAACTGCACTTTCTGAAGTTAACAGCATATTTTTCCATGCATGTCTGCTTCTAGCATTGATAATGCTCAATACTTAGAGTTACTACCAAGGATTGGTATGCAGACCAAAGTCACTGCTAAATCCTGTGTACCACCTTGGGGAGTGCAGAACATGAAAGGCAGCACCTGTGGGGAGAGGTGGACAGGACAGGTGACCCTAAACTGACCAGTGAGGCATTCCATCCCATATACATCAGAATCAGTATAAAGCTGAGGGGAATCACAAGGGTCAAGCTCCCTTCTTCAGTGGCCAGCGTCCAAGGAGGCTGTCTTGGACGTTCTTGCCTTCTATCCTGATCCCTGTGTTCCTAGATCCAGTTCTAGAATCCAGTTCCTGAATCTGGTTCCTGTCTGCCACTGAGTCCAGCCTGGGACTTCCCCAGGGCCTTCTCTACAGCATCTAGTGACAGTGATGTGATTGCCATCAAGGGTATTTGGTTTGTTACTTAGTGTATGTTTGTATATTTCATTTTATTATTGTTATTTTCATTAAAGCTGTTTTAGGTTTTCTAATCCATAAGTGTCACTCCCTTACTCCCTTTCTCTTCCCTTTTGGGTAAGGAGAGGTTTTGATAGAGAGCGTTCTATTCATCTAGTGCATAGCCCTGACCTGAAACAGTAAAAAGTAGTAAATTTAATGGAGTATGTTCTTCCATGTACTAATTTGTCTTAAATTTTTGATATTGACTTCTAGCAGTGAATTAATGCATAGTATCAATTGTCTTAAAAGAGAGAATATAAACTAGCAACAATCTAACAGTCCAGGGACTGCCATTTGGATATTAGGGCACACTTCTTTAAGTTGATGCACTCACTTTTATTTGCTTTGCAGTATTTCCTGAGAACATAACATCAATAGTTGACTTCTGTCCACCCAGTAGTAGTGTACTACTGCAATAAAAAAGTTATTCTGAGTTTTTAAGTGGGAAAAGACGTTTGAGACGTTAAATTCAGGCAGCTTGGATTTAACTCACTTATAAAGCAGGTTTTCATTGATCTGAGTGGTTGAATTCTTAACTGTAGTATCTTCCCTTTGATTTTGAAATCCATAAGTGCCAGTCATAGCTCTAAGAAGGAAAATCATTTTCATCGGAGTTTAAATTAAAAGTGAAAAATGCAGACTGCTAGTGACCACTACCTCAGCCAAACACAAATGCCATGACTACATCTCTAAACATTGCTGCATGCTGCATTTTAAATTAAGTGTGAAGAATTAAGCAGGATGTTAATTGCTAGGTTGGAAAAAAAGTGATTATGCTGTTTGGAAAAGGCATCATAAACCAGTTTTTTTTTTACTTTGCAGCAATCCCATCTGATATATCAAAAACCAGAAGAACACTAATAAAAATTAGTCTGTCTGAAAAAGTGGGCATATTCAATGGGTGGGTGTAGCTGGTATATATATGTATATCTGTGGCATTGCTTCTGTTTGTGAAGGTGACTTATCCTTAAGAACATGTTTGCCAGCTTAAAAATGTAAGAGCAATTTGAAAGATGCATGAGACATTTTTGTACCTAGGTTGTTAGGGGTTAGGTACATATATCTCTATCACTACTGACTAGATATTAGAGTTGCCATTAACTTTTTCAGTGGCAGCAAATTCCAGGATGAACAATTACTCTTTAAGAGAGTGTGACCTCAAAGAGCAAGTGGAACTGTAAATCTTATATCTCCTCAACTAGCCTCTCATTTATTTTACCTTTATGTCCACTGTGCACAGGTATAAAAACGGACACGACAATATTCAGAAATTCACTGGACGACAGTTTCCCCTTTTTTAAAGTTTCAGATTTAATGCTAGTTTCAGTATCAGTGGATCTATTTCAAAACTAATCACTTATTTGTTCTTTCTAAGAACACATTAATTGCTCCTTAGTAGTATGAAAAGGCTCTTGCTAGTATATAGATTGGCGAAAAATTTATCCGTTTGCCATAGATGAAATGTTTTTAAAAAGCTACAAAAGCGGAAGTCAGCACAAATGAGTCTTTATCTTCTGAGTCAAAGACATAGGTATTTGAAGTTGAGCATTCAAGCTTCTCAAGCTTCTACAGTACTGCCCATCTAATACAATTTAATGAGTTACTATAGAGCTCTCAGTGCAAGGATGAAAGTATAAAATAAGAGCACTAAACTAAGCTGTTTTCGTTGTTGTCACCAAGCTGGATTTGTCAGTCACCATCACATTCATGACCTTCTTTTGCCTCCAATTTGCAGTGAACTGCCTCCACCTGCTATCCATGGCAGTAGATGAGGCTGCACACATTTTATTCATTGAGAATTCCTTGCCCCAGTCTCTAGTGTTACGTTCAGAAGCTCAGTTTTCTTCTCTGCTTGACACGTCTTTTGTGTCCTAACCCAATGATACAGCTCTTACTCCATCTTTTTCTGTTATCTTTCCTTTCTTCTGTATCTCCGTTCTGCTTCGTCACTGTTCCCCCCAAATCCTCGTCGAATAATTTCTTTCACATCATCCACTCAGGCCACATTGTAATATTTCTTCCAGAGCACCTGGCAACATTGGCCATGCCTAAACGTCTCTTTCACCTAATCTTATGTGCATATACATCTTATGTCTCCTGAGCACACCATTTTGCCTTTTAGCTTTGTATCTAAAAAACACTTACAGTAGCTTGCCTGGCACTCCCCTTTCTACCCTTGCACTTCCCTTCTGGTTCATGTTTGATTTCTTTTCCCAGTGCAAAGTTGATGGTATGGTTTTTGTGTGTTCTTCTCCTTAGGTGTGATTTGTAGTACACGCATTCATATATACATACATACAGCATCAACCATTCATCAGCCATCATGGGAAGAGTGCCACATGTAACTTATTCCTAGAAGGTATAGCCTTAAAGTTAAAAATGGCTTTAGCCCATCAGCGATGCAAATGTATAGGATATTTTTGGTATCCACTGCAGTCTTAAGTCCTGTGTAAGTTTGCTAGTCATGAAGTGAGACAGCTGCTGTATACTCTCAATTTGTCACTGTGCACGTCCTATTTGTTTTGGCAAGAGCTGTACAGTTTTAATTAAGAATTGTTACTGTGCTACATTGTTCTGCTTATATTGTTAACAGTCCTTCAGTACTGCCATCATACACATTTTCAGAACTTTGAGATTCAACCATAAATCCTTTTTCAAGTTACAGTTTTTGTTGCAGAGCCACAGAACAAGAGTTAGTTTTAGTAAGCTTAAAATAATAGTGTTAGTCTATTATCATGACCAGAGATAAGCCCCTATCATTTGGAAACCTTTCCTTGCAGAACTAAGACTGGAGTTGCAGCAGAACAAACGTTCCAAGATACGAGCTAGTAAAGACAGACCAATTGGTGCACAAGTACTGAATGCTTAAAATAAATTCAGTACTGAAAGAAAAAAACACCAAAACCTTGTGTATGGATTGCACAGGAAGCTGTAACTTCTGACTGGATTTCAGAAGGACAGCTTTTTGCTCTTTCTGTATTCTGCCTTCTAATACCTGCCAACATTTTGTAGGTACTGTCTAAACCCTAGTTTTATGTCGTTACCAACACCCGATCCCC
>NW_008627881.1:0-90495 GCF_000691845.1 Merops nubicus | reverse complement strand
TATGATTCTATGATTCTATGATATGTACCTCTTAGCAAACCTGTCCAGAGAATATTTATTTTGTATTAGAAGAACTCTAAAAATGTCTAAATCATGATTCAATCATTGAAATACAGACACGACACTATACTCTTCTATGCATATTGATACACTGTTAATGACATTATTATTAGTTTTCTGTTAAAAAACCACAAACATGTAAATGGGTCATACCTGAGCCCAGCTGCCTTCTTCAGACTCTTTCTGTGTTACCAGCAGGAAGCAATTAGGAAAGCAGATAAAAAGACAATAAAAACGAGTTATAAAAAGATGTGGTTTTCATGTGTATGTTAATCTTAGTACAAATAAAATAAAATGTGCCAATAAAATAACTGCAGTCAGTGGCAATGCCTCAGGCTAAACTACATTAAGAAGCACAAGACCAGAATCATAAAACCTTAGTAGGGCAAATCTAGCTAGGTTTTCAAGATATAAAATCATTATAGCTTGGCAAGACTTTACAGCATTATCTTAAACACTTTTTATGGTTTCACAATCAAAACACAGCCAATTACTTAAAAAATTGTGCATTAGAGATCCCTTTTTTTGTTTGTTTGTTTGTTTCCAGTTAGATCTTGCAACACTCACAATAAAAATGTGTCTTTTTATGAATGTACTGTGAAGGAGTTTTATCTAACTTTCTTAATGGCAGAATGATATGTTTCTAGCTGGCCACTAAATGAGGATCAGCTCTACGTCTAGTCAGTTGAGTGTTGTCGTATTTGTATTTATCTATACCAAAAATAATAAAATAGAAAGATAGATCAGTTGTGGAAAAAAATAAGACTATGATGAGAATCTGCTTCATGAGTGTTCATAAGGAAACTTCAAATATTATAGCATGCATAGATTTCTAAGAAATAACTCTTTATTGCATGAAAATTTAGCTTCAGTACCTCTCCCACCATATATGAATTGGGCTGACTATAAAGTTTTCCAAACTGAAGGTAGGTTTTGCAGACGTCCCACTGTAGGATTGTATTGTGTTTTATAAGCACTGTTATGGAGCTCTTGTGATGTGTTGCTATAAACAAAACTTGAAATAACACATGTTCCAAGTACGAGAAAAAAGGCCAGTACTATTGAATAAAAGCTTTTAATATTTATGTCCCCAAAAGCAGAGAGAGATTTGACAAAAATCAATCAATAAATTATGCATTAAATCAAAGAGCGTGAATATACAAGTACAGACATGATGGACTCAGAGTTAATGAAAACACTGAGTTGTGTAATGCACCATTCTCAAGCCTTTTTTTATTTATTTCTAATTCAGCAGATACAAAAATGTATTTAGAAGATGCACTAAGGAGTACAGGGAAATGTTGCACCTGTAACCACAAAAATTTAATTTCACTAAATGAGGCTTCACACTGGCAGTGTAACTATTATCTACTATAAAACTCAAATACTGCTTTTAGGTTCACACAAATTTTGTGGTTGCAATACAGTTTGTAATTTCTTTTGCAGAGAAATGATGTAACTGTTCTTTAAATTCAGTTTCATTACTCCCTTTGACTTTCTAACGGCATGCTTGGGAAGCATCCTACAGAAGACAGGGCATCTGCATTAAAGCAGATACATCCTAGTTCTCCTTTGGGCACCGAAACCATTTTCAATGGAAGTGGAAAGACTAACCGTTTTAGCTGGAGCAGCAAGGTTTTCCATTTCTTCATGGGTCACCCAAACATTGCCTGAGGGCTACGGACAAGGCCCGCAGGAAGGCAGGTGGGATCCACATTAGGTAAGCAGTGGTAAAGAAGAAAGGCAGCACCACTGTAAGTTAACAGCGTATAGCATCACCATCAGCACAGCCACAGCCTTGCCTCTACCGAGCTGCAACTAGAGACAACTTCAGACAACTTGGTTTGTATCTTTTATTAGAGGATTCTCAGCAGATACGATGAAGTATTTCAGCTAGAACTGATGGATGAAATCCAGCAAAGCACCATCACAAAGGAAAGAATGTTAATTAAAGCTGCATTTCACACACAAGTGGCAAATACAACCTTTACTCATAACTCTGTCTGGAGGTAAGCTTCAGTTCTCAAAGATTTTCCAGCCTAAATATCCTGCATACATCACATGCTCATACTGTAATCTAAATAATGACTATTCTCCCCAGGTTTCTGTAAATCAAAAATATCAAGAGAATTCACTTGTAAAAATATTTTTCCTCATCCTATTGTGTTCAGTCAGATTATGACTAGGGCAATGAGATAAGGCAGGGAGGGGGTGTAGAAGTCTGTTGTGTTTTCTTGAGAGCTGAAGTAAATTAACTCTTTCCTGAAAAAGCAGGGAGGCAGAGAGACTTGGGACTCACAAATGCATATTCCAGGACAGGGCACCTTTGTGCTGCCAATTACTCAAGAAGAATTAAAAAAAAAAAGACCAAGGCAAAACGATTCTAAATATTTCTAGCTTGAATGCACTGTATTCTCATTTGGTCTTAATGCTCTTGTGCTTTGAAATACGCTCTTATGATTTTAAAATCAAAATTAATTTTGTTTAGTTATTCAACTTCATGTTGAGTCTATACAGCTTTCCTTAGGTGAAATCCGTTATGATTCATAGTATTACTATGGTTATGACATATACAACTGTTTTGAGGGTAGAAAATATCAGATGGAGAACTATAATATTTAAGGCATCTTAGCAACATGAAGATTAAAGGTCAGCCAACAGGAACATCAGAGTCCTGTTGCCCAGTTGCTTATGTAGGTCAGTGGATCTGGTACCCCTCAAAGGTATCTCGGTTCTAATTCCACCAAAAGATTCTTCATTAATTCCATGAAGATAAGAGATAGCAGAATATAAATAATACTACTGTTATTAACAGCATTATTATTATCTTTCTATTAGAAGTCTGGGCGGCACTACTTGAGTAGTGGCCTTTGTCCTTCACTTCTATGCGATGTTTCCCATCTGATCAAGTCTCATTTTTTTTCTTTGTTATCGTCTCTTTTGCCTCTTTTATAGCCATCACCATCAACCTCTCAACAGAAAACTCCCCTTTTGTTATCTTGTTTCTTTTTCTCCCTGTCAGTTTGGCCTATTTTTCTTCGTTTTCCACTAAAAAGTGCTTTTTATCTATAGCACATACGTTCTTACTTTCCCCTAACATACTTTCTTGCTCTTTTTGATATATTCCCTTTTCCTTTCAGGCTTGTATCTCTGTGTTTTTTCTTTACTTGCTTCCTTCCTGTCTGCTGCCACTCTCCCTCCCTTCCTCGCCGAATGCACACACACCACTTTCTTCTTCCAGACTCTCACTTCACATTTTAAATCACCGCTTGTCTTAAAAGCATGAAGAACCTAACGCCAGCCGACTCAGGTCAGGTAACACTTTAAAGGATGCAAAAAAGGGGAATATGAACAAGACTCAAAAAAAGCTATGTTCCTACATAACCTCTCCTTCCTCTTGCCTTGCCCCCCGCATCCCCCCCCCCCGCACAACCCACACCCCCCCCCCCAAAAAAAAAAAAAAAAAAAAAAGGAAAAGTGAAACAGAAACTGATTTGGTTGACAGAGATGATTTGAAGGAAGAGAAATGCACAAATACAGACAAAATTACAAATAAGATGTTCAATACTAATAATTTAAATGACATTGAGGTTAATCAAAAGCATGACTTAAAAAAACCTGAAGAATATCTGCTAAAATAAAAAATACCAGTGATCAACAATCAAGCAAGTGTTGAAGAGGTCCTTCTAAGTCTCAACAGGACTGTTCCCCCTGATTGTGAAGTGTGTGTTCCTGCAGAGCCACTCACACACTACAGAAGTCTTTCTGCAGACTCCTGCAGGTTGAAGCAGGAAAGAAAAAGTTAGCTGAACAGGACTCACTGTTCTGGATGTTGGAGGCGCCGATGGGCTTGTCAGTGACACCATCTCCTGGATTGCTAACCGGAGCTTTAAGCGATGAAGAGGATTGCTGATTCCAATTTCTCTTTGAATCTCCGTGTCGGACAAAGCCGACATAATGGCTCCACTCTTCACGTTGGCACGGCAGGCAGCCACATACCAGGCTGGCATGCCCAGCCAGAGCTGTTCAGAGAAAGGATATGTTCATTGGAAGCATTGTTTCATTTTCCCAGTGATATTAATCATCAAGGCACCTATCAATCTGAATTAGCATGGAAGACACACACAAGCGAGCACAAATAGTCTTGTCATAGTCTTTCGTCAAATGAGATAGTTTCACAGCCTTTGAAATTGCCATGGCTTCATCTGAACTCTTGTTGCTTTTGTGGTAAGCAGAACTTTAAAGCAAGGAATGCTTTGAATCACTTTTAGAGCCGTGTGCCTCCATCACCTGGGCTACTCCTTTCAGAGGCCTTTAATGAGCAAGCAGTGGCACAACTCAGCATCACAGCACATTTGATAGTCTTATCATATACAGCAGAAAATATAAGGAGAAATGATCAAATAATTTTTTCATTTTTGTTCTAAAATTTTTTCATTTTTGTTCTCTCTTTTTCCATGTAAGTCGCCATGGTGTAATAGTGTACTCATGGGGCACAATCTTATACTTCTCAGCTCTTTTTTTTTTTTTTTTCTTCTTGGTAGAAATAAACCAAGCACAGTACAAATAACCAACTCAGTGAGGACTGAGCTTGCTGTAAATTTGGGAACAGTCTGGTATGGGTGCCACATCCCAGCTATAAATACTGGTTAGAAGCTGCAGTAAATGTGAGCACAGCTACACCACCTGTGGATTTACAAGATACGTACTTGTGATTGCATGCTTTTCCTCTCCTGAATTTTAGACTTACCAGGCTGGGTCAGCAACACCCCTTGCTTCAGCACTTAGTCTTTCCTTGTAAGAGGTACTATGCACTCCAGGCAGTCTTTCCTGGGACATATTGAGTATGAATCCTTGATTTTCTCAGATTTCACATTTTGTGTTGGCTTATTAATATGAATGTCCGTGTCTACATCTCTGTGCTTCCAAATTAAATAATTCCATAGCAGGGATAGAAATATGTGGGAAGTTTTTGTCACAGTATGAAATACATTATGCTATAGCAAAAACTGTGGCAAGGACATGAGCAGTTAATGCCATAATCACTGAGATTTTGGGGATAACACAAAGGAAAACAGAGACAGAACTAGCTTGATTAATCTCAAATAGACCATCAGAATTAGCTGATGTCATTATTTTAATTTTTTTCTGTTAATAATAGCTTACCAAAAGAGGACACAAATTCAAGAAAATGAGTCAAAATATGCCATCACTAAATTAATGAACAAATCTGAAAGTATAGACAAATGGGAGGGATTTTTATTTAATTTCTCATAGTAAGGGTAGTACTGTGTGGTTATCAACAAGTCTATACCTTATTTGGGTTTATATATTTACTTAAAAGACAGCGGTTAGATCACTTTTATGTCTCAGAGAAAACAGACTCAAATGTTAGATTCCAAAAGAGCTCATTCAGGCTTTTCTGTACTGGCTCCTGACGTATCACAGCGTATGAGGAGCATTACATGATGGTTTGAAAGGCCCTTTCCACTGATGGGATCAGCCACTGCCCTTCTTCCCAATGCTCGTCTGAACCTTAAAAGTATGATCTTATTCCAACTAACTGTAAAAAATTACAAAGTTTCATGAAAGTAAAAATATTAATGCAAAAATTATGTTGATTACACCCAGCTGTGCTTAAACAAAGGCCCATGAGGAAATTATGCATAGGGTTAAGATGGATTTAATATTCTCACCTAATTAGACTTTTTTTTTTTCATTCACGTACTTGAAAAGCAGGAAAGAGTAAATAGTGGAGTTATTCACCCTGCAGAAATAGATTCAAATGTCTCCCACTCATTAGATAAATTAGTTCTTTAACAAATTACATAAATTAGTTTGTTAATAAACAAGCTGTCTCTACCAGAAAATGCATTTAGCTGAAAAAAAGTCTCCAAAAAGAGGGCACAGTAATTGCTCAAGGAAGAGAGTCCTGATATCAAGATTGATATACTTTTCCAGAATTAGTTAAGAAAACACAGAGTTCTTAAAATATAGCTATATTTTAGCACAACTATACATGTGCTACATACAAATGACTGGAATAAATGCTAGAAGCTGAGAAGTTAAGCCCTGAAAAGTTTGGAAATGTCACAGCTGTGATCATATATACTTCATTTGGACCTTTGTCTTCTTTAATATTAATTTTGGGTTTTAGTTGAAGGGTCACACATTGTATTTTCTCTGGGAGAGTATGGAATGCACATTGTCCACCTGCTGACTGAATGCACTAATGCTCACTGAGTCAACAGAGTACTTCTGCCCTCATTATCTTTTTATCACCAGTATTCAGTCTGCACTGAATATAGCAACATAAATTTCCTCATGGGCTTTCTAGTGTTACTCTCATAATATCTTCCAAGAAGTTCAGAGACATGAATTTCTCTTTACAGCCCCTCTCTGAGACAGCGGGAAGCGTATCCTATTCTGCAGCTAAGAATCAAGGGGAAAAAAGAGATTAGGACATAGCTTGTCAGAAATATCTTCAAAATTCATATCACTACGGAGGACACCAAGGGCAGGTTTTTCTCAGTATTGAGAAATGTATAGACCTTTGTATGTTCACTTTTCCAGCAAATCAGCTTTGACTGTAATATTGGATATTTCCAACTGATACAAATCTGGTAACAGAACTCTCAGAGTCATATGAAAAAGTCAGGTAGTGGGCAAAATAATGAAAATTCCATATCAACAGAAACATTTTTGGGGAAAAGAGATATCATCCCATTTTCCAAGGTCATGTGCAAACACCTGAACTGCCTGTCTGCAGTTTTCATTTAAACATTTTCATTAGGTACACTCAGCAATTCCAATATGTAGCAGAAATTTTGCAGGCATTAGCTGCTTTCATACCTTGCCCTTCATTTATTCCCTGCATTTTTTCCTGGTAAAGGTTTGGAGAGGGATCTTTGTTTAAATTGAAGGGAAAAACTCCACAAATTCTATCTGATGATCAATGGATGATACCCGCAGCAGACATGAGAACAGGTGGGAATACATACAGACACTTGGTATAGACAAGGATTAGACATCTGTTCCTTGAGCCAACAAGGAGCTCGTACCTCCACTGAGGTAATACAGCCTTGCTGTTTAAAAGTGACTGTGTATCTGTAGAAGAACATCCTTACTTTCTGGCTTCTCCTCCCCTCAGCATCTGGGTAAGTATATTTTGAATAGTCCTTTCACCTAAAACATTCATTGATCTTTGTCAAAATTGATGGACAGTTCTGAATGTTTCTCTGGATGGGTTTTAAAATCCATTCATTTAGGGTCTCCACATAAACCTAGGTATCCCACATCCTGGGTAAAAGTCCTGAAAGGGATGTCTCTTTTTTCCTGTTCTGAATGATATTTAGGTAAACCAGGCCTTTCCCATTATATGTTAAGAAGACAGAAAATGATAGATTCTTTAAATTTACTAAAAATTTTGACGTTGTGGCTTCTGTGTTCACTTCAAAATTTCATAGTTAATTTTCATTTTCTCCTTAGCACATCATCCTACATAAACTCTGTCATGGAGTTCCTAGATATTTAGAGACTGATTTCAAAATTTTGAGGTTCAAATGCATTTGGTAAGCTGCTATTCCTGCCCTTATCCCTCTGTGGACGAGCATATAGAAGCAGTCTGCAAACATGACTCACATTTCCAAGTCATGGCCAACACTTACCTCCAGCCAGGCAACCACTGTTGGCCCATCCCACTGTGCAAAAGGCAAACCCTTTCTCCGAGCTTCTTCCAGAAGTTCATGTCTAAAAATGGATCAAAAAATGTTAAATATGCAGAGATATGTGTAGGGACAATGTAGATGCAACTGTACCTTTTTGTTAAGTGAAGCTCCATGTATTTTTTTTTTTTCATGTAGTCTTTAATCTAGTCCCTTCTTTTTTTTTTTTTTTTTTTCTTGATGCATTTTGACATCCCTTTAATAAACACCTTACATAGGAAAGTTGAAGTTTCTGTCCTTAGCTGAAGCAATACAGAAGTGGGATACCCTATACAAAAGGTTCACCCATATAACAGAAGACATTGGTGAAGAGAGAAAACTGAGGGTTTCCTTCTGAGGCTAGCTTAGCTCTGGTCTGGTAATGACCAAGAAAGGCCCAAAACTGCAAACTTCCAGACCTGAGCTAAGCACAGATGTCACATAGCTGGGTTTAAGAGGTCTCTATGTTTGAAACACTAAACCTGCTGGGCTAGCTATGCACAATTCTAAGGTCTCCGGCATACAACTATTCTGCATCTTAAACAAGTTATCTGTGGCTAATTAAGAGTTGGTTGTATCTTTAATAGTTTCATGTGGTTTTTTATTATTATTATTATTGATTATATGTAAAAGAAATCCATGTAGTTAACTGATGTGTACATTTTTATGATTATAGAATTGATGTGGTTTCTTAATTTTATACATAAACACATGTACACAGATATATTTCTGTTGAGTTGATCAGATACAATCCAACTCCTGCATCTGCAGCTTCTCTGGACTACGACTGTGTGTGCAAAACATCATTCTCAAAGCATAAGATACACTTTTAATAAGCAATATTAAATATGTGGTGAAGTTTTGTATAGGTCATTCAGATGGACTATCAGGAAAATTAAATGAGTTCAAACATTTGATCATAGA
Organism: Merops nubicus; assembly: GCF_000691845.1. Classification (NCBI taxonomy): domain Eukaryota; kingdom Metazoa; phylum Chordata; class Aves; order Coraciiformes; family Meropidae; genus Merops; species Merops nubicus. The sequence goes on along the minus strand of NW_008627881.1, from coordinate 81,808 downwards.
TTTTTATTCCTGGAGCAGGAATAAAGAATGTACTGTAGTGGTGGCATAGAAAAACCTTCAAAAGTCTTTTTTTCTTGGTATATAACATTTTCAGCTGCCTCCTACTGAGTGAAACACAAAAGAATGCTCTTAGCAACAAGCTGTGCTGAAAAATAAATTAGAAAGGGACTATGCTAATGTAAAACTAAAATTTGCTTACATTCCCACATAACAAGGAAATCTTGGAATTATAGCTACAATTTTGTTCTGTCTTCCTTTATTACTACAGCCTTTGTGGTTCAGTTATCCCTTGGCAATTCTTCACTGCCTTAGCAGCCTTTCAAATATACGTACCACAAAGTCACAGCAGATAAAAGCGATGGGGTAATCTTTTAAGGCATACTCCTTTGGGGATTTTTGCATTGCCAATGGGCCACGCTGAGAAAAATTTGCTTTAGTAGAAAATGGAACTCAAATACGCAATACTATACATGTTGAAATCCCTGCCTCTGAATATTAATAGAAAGACAGCTGCCTTGCTTTCTATGTTTATGTTGTAGTAATATGTAACATTACAAATACCTGACAGCGTTACTGAAGTTTATCTAGCTTCTTCTCCCACACATCCTTTGCATCATACCTTATCCTTTGTCACTCAGATGTCCAAAGGCGTTGTAGATCTATACTTACTTTCTATGAAAGCATAATCCAATGCTTTCATAGAGAGTAAAATGAGAAGTTGCTCTCTCAGTGCACAAACACGATGTTACCTTCAGTAGCTGGTGGAAATGCAGGAATCCCACACTCCCAAGGAGACAAGCAGAGACATACATGTGATAGAGATACATACTCTTGACTGCTTAGGAAAGCAGAATTCAGGTATGCCCAGACTTGGACACCTCCCAGTTACCTGTGGATGAGGTTGGGGTGCAGCCTTCTATCAGGGCTGGTTCTGCAGGGCGTGTGCAAAGCTACACCAGTGCTGCACTGCCTTCAGGTGACATAACAGGGCTGCATGGCTCCTGCTGCTACCAGGGCTGTGAGCTGGCACAGCTGTCCTTAGGGAAAGCCAAGCTTTCAGGGATGCCCCCTCCCCACCTGGCCAGTTTTGGCTTTCCATGGCAGAGCATGGACCTTCAAAACCCCTGTGTGATGTGCTTCTTCCCCAACGCCAGCCCAGGACCATGTAGCAGCCTCTTCTGCAGCTAGGAGTCCCACAGCAGCACCATCCATGGAGGAATCTGATCCCAGAATTTTCATTATCTGGGGTATTCTCTTCACCCATACCAGCTGAAGGAGCAGGGTTGGCTATCGCAGTAAGTAAAAAAGATGATCATAGCTTTGGGGGCCACTGGCCTTCCTTGCTTGTGTTAGTCTCCTGCTCCAAGCGGGAAAGCAGGCACCTGTGGTCCACAAGGAAATGGGATTCAGGAAGAACTTTAGGCCTATTTCTTTGAGTTGGTGTTAAATCCCTGTGTGGCTTAAGGAACCAACGTGCCTGAAGAAGAGGAGTTGGCACTTTAAGTTGCCACTTCCATGAAAAACTTACTTCCTTTATGCTGGAATAAGGTACATATTTCTGGGGAGTCCTGTGTGACTTTGCAAGATTTGAAACAAATCTATTATTCCAAAGTAGGAGCAAAATTCTATTGCTTCAGAAACAGTTTGGATCACAGAGCTAAAGGAAAACATAGTTGTGGATATTGATTTTGGCTGAAGAAAATGGGGCCAGGCCGGAAATGAGATGCCCTGTGTATATGCCATAGCCAAAGACTACAGTATAATAAACATAATCCAAAGGGTCTTTGCATGTAGAAGGAAAGTGTTTTGGATTGAAAATATTTTTAACAGTAAGTTAAAAATATTGTACTTGGACATGCACGTGGAATATAGCCATCATAAGGCCTGTGCTTCACACTAATGTGGAATAATAAAAGGATTTTTATAATAGTTCTTTCCTTTAAAAATAATTTCATGCTTCAGAGCTTATACTTCCTTCTCTCAGATGTTTTGTTTAAAAACCTCTTTACTATTAAAGTTTATTCAAATCCTATTTTACTTTCTGAGTAGTATTCTTTGACTGCTTTTTAGTGCATACTAGGAGATACGCAGAACACGAACCTTCAATTTCTAAACCAGAACTAAACCCAGAATTATTTTTTTTTTTTGACTAAGAGAGATATTATTTAGTGTGCAGTCAAAGAAAACTGGGAGTTTTTTTTTTTTTTTATGAACTAGCATTACAGAAAAAACTCCACTCTCAAAATAACTTAAAAGCGTCATGTGGGAAAAAACATGTAACATTTTGATCAGAGTGGAAAACATCAGAAAAAATGAATGTGTTGACCTGCCTATTTTGGAGTATAATCTGAATATTTTAGAACAGCCTGAATGTACTATTGTCCTTGTGGGATAGTCACTGACTTCCTGAAAAGGTCCCCCAAGCCAAATATTGGTAACTGCAGTTCAATTTTCCTTACAAAAACATACAACTGATCACAAGAGAAAAAAGAGACCAATACCCTAAGGCTTGTCATTTGCTCTTCCTTTCATTACCAAGACAGGGTTTGAGGATTGTGAATAGCATTATATGGTTCCTCTAATTTGGAAGATGGCTTGCAGGGGAACATGGGGATTTTCTCCTCCTAAGACTTTGTCAGAAGAGTACTACATGTTATAATGTGTCCACTTTGCATTGGTAAGGAGGAAGGGAATTTAAATGTAATTATTTCCATGATTATTTAGTTTTTTGGCAATGTATGAAAACAAGCTGATAAGGAAGAATTGACATTAATTAGGCATTACTATAAAAGCTATTATTTTATCAGATAAGGCTTTAAACCACTTACTAGCACTGGAATGAATTCCAAATTAAAGCTGTATTTTTAAAGATAACATTATTACTGTTCAAGAATAAAATCCTCTTCCTGAAGAAATTATGGCAGTAACTGCAATATGGTGTTTAAAATATATCATTACCCTGAGCCTGCTTTTTACAAAGTCAGGAAATGCCATGAAAAACTCTTTAGCATTTATCCAAAATTTGAGAGGTGCTTGTATTTGCCAGTTTTAGGGAGAGTGCCTCAAAGTGGGCTGTCTTCAGTCTTCTTCTTCAAAGACAAAGAAGAAAAAATCATGTCATGGCATGTGGAGTTGTGTGTCAGAGAAGCAGGGTTGCCTCCCCAGCACTGACTTCTTATGTTCAATTCTCCCCAAAATTACTTCCTTAGGATACTGTTATGCTTGGTAATTTTCTTCAGCACTGTTTTTCTGAGAGCCAGGTACAACTGCCCAAATCATCATCAACTTCCCAAGCTGAGAGCACAACTGTGTTGTACTACGGGGACTATGAATGCTTTGATGTCCCTCTGGACAGCAGAAATACTTGGGAGCCAAGTGAAAGGGTAAATTATAAGAGCCAGAGTATGTTATTAACATATATTCCTCCCTTGCACTGAGAAAATTCTAGCCATGTATCAACAGCCCTCGCTAACTCATTGCATAAAAATCAATGAACTTTATTAAAAACAAGAATAATCTTTAAATAGACTCTGTGTGGGAAGTTAACAAGATCTTTACTGTCATTCAATGACATTCAATTTTTTTTTACGAAGATGAGGCTCCCCCTCCTATGAACCAAACAAGAAATAACAGCTTTGGATTTCTTATACACATAATGCAAACACTCTGTGTAGCACAAAAAGTCCAGATATTGTCTTGATGAAACCTGAACAATGTTTCAACACAGGTTTTCATCTTTTTGCAAATAATAGCATTTACTCTGATAGTCCTAGTAGGGTTCACATGAAAAGTCCTAAGGGATATATTGTGCATATTTAGTTAAAATGTAAACATAAATGTGAGATAAATTGAAAGTGAGGCACAGTGAAGTCAAGAGCTGAATCACATTAGTAAAATATAAGCAGAATTTATTTAAAAATTTTGGCTCATAGGCAATTTAGATCCTATGAAATGCACTTTACTCATAGGCATTTTCTCAAAAAGATAACAGATGGAAGTGTTTACCTAGCAGAGCCTCTAATCATTATTATTACTGACACTATCAAGTTTATTATTATCATGAATACTAAAATGTTTAGTTTATAACAAATTATTATACATGATTGGTTTCTGGAAGAGAAATAGACACGATAGACCAAATATGCTCTATTCATCTAGGTAATCCTATGATTTAAAGTTAGGATTAAACACATCTGCCTCTCCAACGCTAACATACTCACATTCAAAGACCCCACAATGCAAGAGAGAGGATTTATAATGAACTAAGCTGGATTTGGATTTTATCTTTTCTATTGTTATCTGCTATATATTTAAGAGAATCCTATAGCGAAGGTCATTGTATGACAAAATACGATAGCTGAATTTGTATAAATAATGGTATTAAATGTCCAATAACAAATAACAAGTCAAATTTTATCTACATATTTTCTGAAAGACTAAAATGTTTTTAAAGTAGGAAGTAGGAAAAAAAGAAAGTCTTGGACTTGATATTGCCATGTAATGCTGATTTAATTTAACCTGAAAGAATCCATGTGACTTAAAGTTGGATACAAAACATTTCGTAAAAAAAAGGAAATTGAATTTTGCCCATTGTTCTCAGTCTGACTGTTATGTCAAGTATCAAAAAGGAGAAAGAATGAGGATTTCACATTATTTAAAAGCTAAGTCACTTAAGTGCCAAAGCTGAAACAGGATCTGACCCTGTTTTTAATTACTGCAGTCTTTAAGGAGTATTTGGAAAAAAATGACTGAAATACAGAAATCAAGATGTAACTGATAAATTAAAATTTAAAAATAATTTAAAATACATGAAAAAAAAAAAACTAAAATAAATTTAAACTACATGAAGCATGTTCAGGTATGCTTCATACAGACCCTAACAAATTAGAGCTGCTGAGAACTATTAAAAAAAAATAAAACACTCATGAAATAAACAGGCTTGCATAATACATAGCCTTGCAATCTTGTATGTACTATACTAGATTAGAGACCCTTGAAATTCTGATGTTTATTAAATGTTATCAAATCTATTTTTCTAAAGCCACTTCATAATGACATATTATAAATTAATGTGGCAATCCCTGGTTTTGAGTTTGTTTGTCCTTACACGTTTAGAAAGTTACAGCTCATACATGTTTTGAATGGACGAAATTTTCTCCTTAAGTTTCAAAAATCAATTCAAGAAAAAAAATAATTTGTATGATAAATCAAAGAGGAGATGAAGATTTTAAATTCAATATCAGGTTAACAATTAAAAAAACCTCCAAACCCCAATAAACGACCAAACAACCAAAAGAACTGGTGAAAAAGAAAATATTAAAATTATATGCACAAATGAAATATTGTACTACTACACAGCATGAAGACTCAACAGAAAAAAAGAAATTATATATTCTGGAGTACACCACTACAGTGTTTATGAGTTTGAGTCCTCTGTGATCTAATTAAATATAATTTGTGCCCTAAGAGTACTCGTCAATCTAGGCCCACACTCTCACGATTTTTTCACTGACTTAAACTTTCAAATGTCTTTCTGATTCTGGGCTTTAGACCTCCTAAAATGTGCTTATTTAAAAAAAAAAAGCAAAACACCATAACCAACAGCAGTTATCTCCAAGTATTTTATCCATTAGGTTGAGCCCTACAGGAGCAAGTCCTGACCTTAATTTGTGTATGCTTCTGAAGTTTATAATTATGTTGAATAATTTGAAAGTTTTCATTTGGGTCAGTTTTCTGCACGGGTTTGCTACATAAAGTTCACAGAAAAAGAAAAGTAAATAAGAATAAAACATAGAAAATAAACATGGTGCTGAAAATGAATATGTTCAGCAGCCATGGTATTTTGACTTACCCAGATATGCTTTTCATGAGATGGAGAGAGATGAATGGAAACAAAAAAAAGCACATAAATGTTAATGAACATATAGAACTCCATTAAAAAAAAAAATAAAATCATATGATAGATAAAATAATACCACCATTATAACTATAGAAATCTAAGTGGTCTTTGAATGCTTTAAAATGTTAAATGTTCTTGTGAAGAACAGATGCATCTTTTAAAATGAGATTTTCATTAAACTGATGCTGGCTATTAGCTACCACTCAGCACAGCACATCCACCATTTACAACAGACATTTGTGCCAAAGATGTGTAAACATAGTGAACCTGGAATAGGTTTTCAAATCAAAGCATTTTGCCCAGATTTGAATAATTTCATAATGAAGTTTGTGTAACAACAAAAATCCTGAAAATACCAAGCCTGTGGATTTAAGCAAGTTACTATAGAGACACAGTAAAATTGAGTCGAGTATAAACCAAGGTTCATTTTTCTATGTAATTTTTATTAATTTTACTAATTTTCTACTAATATTTTAGCAAAACGTCTAACAGTAATGATAAATGACCTACACTCATGGTTTTGTGGGGTTGTTTTTTCATTATTTTTTATGTTAAGTATGCTGATTTCATGTGCATAGGTGACTAATATTTGCAATAGTTATTCATGCCATGCAGTATTTTTATTTGAGCAGTCATACTAATATTAGATTAGTAGAAATACCACTATGAGTGATTTGCCCTCTAGGTAACCTATTCTTGCCAATATAATTGATAACAGTATCTGTAGGAGAAAGTGGGATGCCATCACCGATAAAAAACTTTATTCAGCATCCTTTAATTACCATCATAAAAAGAAAATTATATGCCTGAATGAAACCCAGACATCTCAGAATATTATATTTCTATTAACAAATGATTTACAGAGATATAAAATTGCTTTGTAGATATAGCTGTAGAAAACTTGGGTGTGAAAAGCCTGTACTCTGTTTAATTAAGAAGAGGTTGCAGACATTTCAGTGACTTCAGGAGGGATCTGGTTTGAAGATTTTAAATTTTGTTTTCATCTGTGTGGGATCAGTAGAAGGGTAGGGAGAGAGGAGAGAGAGTGTGATACAGAAAAGTAGATGGAAATGGATAACAAATTTATACACAGAAAGTTTAAGAAAGGAAGGAAAAGACAACAAAGGTATTCAAAATAAATAAAAGACTTGGGAACTATTCAATTTCCAAATCTGATGGAAGCAGCACTAAAATTGAATACGCATTCATGATTCGTCTTCATTTTCTACTGAGCTAACTGTAAAGGCTGACTCAAATACCTTTGCTGATAAAGCTTTTAATTTTGGACCTTCCAGAGTCTATTGAGACAGAATTCCCACTTATATTTGCCTCTGAACACTTCTTTGGGTGTGGGTAGAGAGAAATAAACAGAGGGATTAATTGCACTGTGAGTAATTTTCTGGCAGCTTTAATGAATTGGTAGATTGCAGTCACTTGGGGATAACCTATGGGACCTCAAGGCCACTCCAGTCTTACCCATGGTAGAAGTAGAGGATTGAGGGACATTCCTTCACTTCCTGAGCATCTTATCCACAGAATAATAAAATATAGCAGAAAAAGAAATGGATCTTAAAATTCTGGCTTTCACTTTTCATAAGACAACCATTTTAACATGACTTTATTGAAGGAACACAACTATTTCCCTTAGACATTAATCTTAAACTAAAAGTTATGCAGAATTTTCTTTTCTTCTGCTATGTTTTATACATTCTTCCCTTAAACCCTAATTCTACAGTTAATCTGACAGGATATTTGCATCTGCTAGAGATCATCGTTTAGAGAGCCAGCTGCATGCATGAGGATGGATGCTTATATTTATCCAGAGATCCCCAATTGCAATAGATAGTCCTATGTATGCAGATAAGGCAGGGACTAGGGCTTTGTTCTGGTTCTTTTTATTAAAAACTTGCAACTCATTGATACAAGTATCTTTGTCATTTATGAAGAAAAGGTTTCCTAAAAATGACAAAGGATAAAAATAGTATTTTCTAGAAACCAAGATGTTTAAAACTATGAGTTAGATACAGAATAAAATACATTGTATCAATTTTTTCATCTTCTGAGTAAGCTTTAGTAATCCTCTGCAAGATAAATACCCATATATCATTACATTTGTAATGCTAAAAAGACTCCAAATAGCTAATGTAATAGCAAGATACATTTTTAAGCAAAAGCTTTGACTGACAAAAGGGTCTTCCAGTAAGTGTTAAAAACATTTGTTAAAATAATTAAGTTTAAAGAGAAAATTAATCTTTATGAAAATCATGGTGAATGCAGCAGACAATCCTGAACAGCATATCAGAACACTGAAGAACTCTCCTTCCTCCACTGGAATGAGATAATAGAAAATAATTTCTGCTGAACACAGTATTGTTTGCTAGAAAGGGAGGAAGAAATAAAGATCTGAAAGGTACAAATAACATCATGTAGTTTCTCATAGATGAGGTAGAAAAGGAAAAAATTAAATGGAAAACTTGACTTTACCTAAATATTCAATAAATAAAAGATTGGTGGGGAAAAAAGGCATTTTATTCTTAAGAGCTACTGTAAAAAAATAAATCATGGACCTTTAGCATATAATGGTGTAATAAGCATTAAGCATATAGGAACGTTACATGGACTGAGCAGAAAAAGACCATAATTAAACCAATTGGATCAATTTTTTCAAAATGTGTGCAATTAAGAAAATCATTAGAAACAACTATTTATACACTGCAGAGGACAGAGATTATTTGTATCACAAATACACTATGTCGAATTCTAATTGGACTTGCACACATGAAACCTAATTAAAGTGGCTTTGTGTGGATTCAAAAGCAACTAAATGATAAGTACAGCATTTCAAACTTTTATTCCACAAAAAGATCTACCTAGACCTCTTTTTCAAGTAGTCTGTTTTCAGGGATGTAAAGCTGAGACCGGAGTGTAAAAAACTGGAAGTCCCAGTGTTCTGTTCTCTTTTACTGATTTTATTTAAATACAGATTGCCACAACATAAGGCCTATTTTTTTTTTTTTTTTGTGACTTTTCTCTATCACCTCCCAATTTTTAAAGGATATATGCAAACAAAACCAAAAGGATTGAAATATTATTAGGAATTTGTCAAATTCAGCAAAGGAACTTATCAATATTTATCCTTTTATTTCTAGGTAGGAAGGAAGAAGATTTAATTAATACAACATTCTCTTCTGTCCATATAGAAGTTACTGCTGTTTTATATGTATATTGCTGTAGTCATCTGAGATTTAACAGCATCACAATTCTCTCTGCAAGGTTAATTATAAGGCTATGAATACCAAAAATTTCTCTTTATAACAGGATTTTACATATGAGAATTACTTAGGTCTTGATTTTACAAGTCTTTATTCGTGTTACGTAAGTGTATCTATGTGTCCTGGCATATCAAGGCTTTTCTGCAATCCACTTGAAGGCAGGATCTGGCAAACAAAAACCTGTACCTGTGGAGTAAAGCTTCCCAAAACAGGTTCACAGGAAAGAATTATTTTAATTTTCATTGGAAAAGATAAACCTCACCTCTTAAATTTATTTTGGAAATTTGCAATTAATAGATTCTTGTCCAAAGTCAAACTGAAAACAACTGAAGAAGAAAAGTGAAGCTCAAGCTTTGCTCTTGACTCATCCTAACCCTGCAGGATGATGAGGAGTAATAGCACTATGACACAGTACAGTTATTTCATAAGCTATAAGGCAAGTAATGATTGTTATTTGAACATTCATATTAATAAATTGAGGAATTTATCAGCTTCTGGTCTGGAATCCTGTCAGTACGATACAGGTCAGCTGATTTACAGGTAAATTTTTTTTATTCAGGGAGGTAATTTGTATTTGAAATTGCTGAGGAAGCGATGGCAAAGGCCAGTCTCAAACTGTACTAGCAGCATACTAACACGTCAAATCCACCTCTGCGTGGCAACCTAGGACTTCATAGCATTTAATCTTTATTATTCTCCACAACGTTATTTGGTGCAAAAACATGCATGAAGAATAATCTTATAAACAGCTGTGATAGTGAGTACACTGTCACAGAGAGAAGGTGCGTACAAAATTCAGAATTGGAAATTAGGTAACCATTTATCATGGGGAGACTGATTACTCACTAGAAAAAAAAAAAAGTACTAATGGAAAAGCTCCATTCCTCATTTTGGTGATGGGTGCCTTCTACAAAGTATATCTTAACCAGGTAACATGACTTAAATGAGTGCAAATTATTTGAATCACCAGGAGACTCAAATGTAATGGTGAAAAAGAGAGTATCAGCACCATTATTGCTTTTAGTTCTAAACTGGTTTTCTTAAAGAAGTTATTCATTATGCAAGCAGGCTCTGAGAGTCACACAAAAGGCAGAAGACAATATATACGAAATGTTAACAGCTTTCGTATGAAACAAATGAAGTGGAATATAAAAGCTAGTTTACATAATAAACCCACGATGCATTATACTTTGTCACACACCAACATTACTTATTTTCACGAAATAGTGGAATAACATCCTAAACATTCTAAATAGCCCTGACATTCAATTTTATTTTTTTTTTTGTTTTCTTGGACTGCATGATCAATTTACAAATAGTAGGACTTAGAAAGCTGTTATACATTTAGCGTGTGAGAATAAACATCTATGGATGATTCAGGTAACTTAAGTTTGTCTTTTCAGATGATTTTAGGAACACGTTGACTCTAATTAAAAAAACACATACACAGCTTCCTTGATTTCCCTTTGATGCCTTAGGAGAAAATCTCGTTCTTAATAAATCTACTGTAGTAACCAAATGTTGGATGAATAGACTCTTGCTTGAGGTTTATAAATGTCTGGCATATCATTGAGACAAACTTAATTATATTTTAATGATGCCTATGTAGTCAATTGAAAGTGAAAGAGATTTTACATTTAAATTGTACCTTTTAAGCAAGAAAAATTTGAAATTTAGGATAATGACGCTATAAACACCAGAGAGAGAACTGTTCTCTGGAATGATCATATTCTGTCATGAAACTTTTCAGTGTGACATGTGTTATTCAGTAATCAATGCTATGCATGTAAACTGCACTAAAATAGTATAACACACTGCAATGTGCAACTCCACGAGGCCAGAGCAGGATCAGTGCAGGTGCTTGCTACTCAGGGAGTGGGTGGCCAGGACATCTGGTGTCCCCTTAGTACCTACTGGCCGCTGCAGCAGACAATTTGAGTCATCGTGCTTCCTCATCCCTGGGGTAGGGGCATCCTTGCTGCATTACTGATGAAGTTGAATACATTAAAAAATGCAAGATTAGAATTTTAGCATGTTAAGGTATTTTTCACTTAAGAGATTAAATCAACTGAAAGAAAACCATGGATAACATTTTAACAGGAATTTGTCCTTTCATAATAACTTCTAATTTTAATTTACTAACTCCAAGCTTATTACAAACTCTGGTGAGGTTTATGAGTACTGTGAGAATATTTTTGACCACAGTGATGAATCAAACCTCTGCTTTCATGTCAAGGGGAGAATCTTTGCTTTTCCACATCAGAACTACCATTTAATTGAAAGAGAAGTTTCCCAAGCTGTTAACAAGGCTGAAAGCCATTTCACTTGACTTACATGTGTAAGAGAGAAATACAAGTTCTATAAGTGGTTTTATTCCTGTTTTATAGAAAAATAAATTGGCTCTGGGATCACTTCTTTTGTTGTTGTTGTTTTTCCCTAAGGAGGTTACTAAGCCAGCATAAAGAAGGCTCTCCCAGACCTGGAATGTAATACAATGAGTGCTTCTGTGCTTTAGCCTATCCTTTAACCATCCTTCTAGTGGGCCTGGTTCTCTTGGGGCTTTATATCCTAATCTAAACTAGCCATAGAAATGCTTACAAGCTGAAGTGCTCAGCTCTCTCTGTTCCAGAGACTGACTGGGCTCACTGTCTCAGCAGGTTTTGTAGGGCCTGTTTAGCAGTAAAAAGTAATCAAATGCTTGGACTTACACCTTACTGCTACATCATGAGATAACAAATGATTCTCAGACTTCTCTTAAGACCTCATACACACTACTACCATCCTTAATGTTAGACAACATAGCATGCTCATTTGCAGCCCCTGGATCAGTAAACTTGCAGCTACTGCATGTATTTGGAGTCTCTGCTGCCAGAAGGAGTTGTACGTTGTTAAGCATTGGCAAAAAGGAAGCTGACTCTCTGAGACAAGCCTTTCATTTAATGACTTTCTGGACTGTTTTAATGTAATACATCCAAAGGTAAGATATGCAAATACTTCACTGCATTTTTTTACAAGGAAATGAAAATTCTATTACACCCCATTGTTCACTTGGTACCCTAATGACTATCATATACATGAGATTCTACTGAATTATCTCTAACAAAAAAATGAAATTTTTCCAATATTATAGTTCCTCTACAACTACATAATATAAATATATTAACCAGAAATGTATATTAACCTTTCTCTGATAGTAATTTAAGAGGAATGTTAGAAGCAGCTGTAAGGATCCCAAAGTGAGAAGCTACGAAGACAGACAAATCTAAAGGAACTAGGAAAAAATTAAAAACCTTCAAGACATAGGTATATAACATATACTTTGGACAAATAATATGCATTTCAGACTAGATGAATGGTCATAGCCACAAAGGAAAGATTCCTTTCCTTCCACCAGAGAACATTTTGATTTTATCCAATCCATAAAGAACCAAGGACAGAGAGACACAGGAGAAAAAAAGGAAAGACTTGAAAAGCAGAAAGCATGGGAAAGTGTGTGAGATTAGACAGAAGCCTAATAACAGATTACCTGTATATGTACCATTTCCAGACCAAAAACTTGGTAGCCACTGTCACAGATGAAGCAGTCATGTCATGTGTGCAGTAGGATGTGCCAAATCCTATGTTATTTTATCCACTTTAAGGAACTAACATATGACAAAGTGAACATATTTGCCCCTCTAAAGCAATTCCAATACTGTGCTACCTTCACTCTGTAGAACCAGTAGAAAAATTGGGACTGGAAAAAAAATAGGCTGCTGAAAAGTCAGTGATATTCTTCATGAATGGCAATGAGAGTCTCAAAGATGCTTTCTAGATTTAGTAAAAAAAAAAAAATAATATGCTTTTTACATCCATATAATTCTGAATGACTAATGAGTGATAAAAATATATAGATAAGAAGCACAGGGACAAGAGTCAACTACAATATCTCTGTGAATGTTATTGTGAGTTTCTTAATTGAATTAAAAATGTTACTTCTCTCTCAGCTTGCACATTGACTGCTTCTCTATCTTTAATTGATAAATTAAGGCTGATTTAAGTGGAACGCTTACATTTCTACATTACATGGATCTGTACCTTTAAAGTTATATTTCATCAGGAGCTTGATATGAAAGTAGAGATTAAAAATATTCTACTGTTGTGGTTTGAGGCTTGGAATGGGGGCGTGACCTTCCAGCAACTGGGAGGACCCCGGGTGGGGGTGAAACCATTGTATTCCCTCCCCTTCCCACACACACTCTGATAAGAGGCAGGGAGTGGTTTCCAATTTCACTCCTGCCTTGGATCTTGGAGAGGAAAGTTGTCCTTTCACTCCGTGGGACCCTGGAACCATTTCTGAGGGTTTTGTATATTTTATTTTTTTGTATTTTTCCCCTAATCTTTGTATATATTATTTTCCTTACCTCCTTTTTTTCGTTTTCTGTTCCTTGTTGAACAATATACTTCATTTTTTTTTCCAAAGTATCTCTCTCTCTCGGGGGGGGAGAGGCGAGTACATAGTTCTGTTCCGTGTGGGTCCTGCCCTGAACCCCTTTTTACACGGAACCAGGACATCTACATATAAATTTGAAAGGAAGCTGAAACATTATCACTAGATTCTTTGGATTAGAATTGCAAATTCTCTTGAAACTTTGCAAAGGAATATTAAAAGACTGAAAGTAACCTGTAAACCCTAGAAATTTTAAAAATGAGGCTTTCAGGATCCAAATAATAGCACTAAAATTAATGGTTATGGATGAAAAATAAACTTGTATGTTTACAGAATGAACTTACCAAATCATTTTTAAGCACCATCTTTTTTCTCTGACACCCTCTAATTACACTGGAACTATGAGGCTGCCAAGAGGTTTCTTTTCTGTTTGTAGCTTTATTTTAATAGTTCTACTTAGCTTCTGGCAGCTGCTATGAGTCAGTGTACTGGATTTACAAGGAGGTGCAAAGATAGTATTGAATTACTGTATAATTTATGCAAACAAAAAGCTATATTGCCATTTGCTGACAGGCAGAAAGAAAGTGAAGCTGTTAGGGGTTATGGGGAGCATTTTAATTCTATAGACAGAAATAATAACATGTTCAATAGATAATACAAAAAAATCTTTTCCCTTCTGAAAGAAAAAATCTAAATAGTAAGTCATTAAATACCTGCCTATTTTTTAAAGAGTTTTACAGAAGGCAAACAGCATGGAATTAATGAAAATGTGAAATAGAACATGCCTCTTTCTCATAAACCTACGTTCTTTCACAAATGAAACACTATTGTATAACTCACAGACTAAATATTTTTCCCTGTATTTTATGTGCAGTTTTACAAACTGTTACACTGGAAAAAAAAAAATGCAAAGTGGTAAATTGCCATAGTAGATGGTCTTGCTTTTCTTTACATGTCTGCATAAAACCACACAAACACTGACATTTGAATCTGGTTTGAACCAATAAAAGTCACATGAAAAAGGTACTCACTTTTTCTTTAGTCTACGGTCCTTTTCTGCTTGGGTTCCAAGTTTGCCTAATCCTAGAGATTCCTGAGCTGCTGCCTCCGTTTCCATGTAACCTCCTGGAAAACAAAACAACCACCACCATATCTTCCCATAGCTTCTTCCCAGTTGTCCTCCTCCTCAACCCTTCAATCCCACTCCCACCTATCACAATCATCTGTGTGTGCTTCCTTAAGTCATGACATCTAGTGTTTGGGAAGAACATCTACCACCTACAGAAGTAAATTCTCGTAAGCCTTTACTATATGGAAAAGAGTCAAAGTAAAGGGAAAAATTGTTTCTTCCTTCTTGTGTTTAGCAGAAATGTATGAGAAGAGCACCCTGACCTCCTTTGCCTGTTTTTCTCTGCCTCATATGGCACAGTCACATGGCCCTAAGCAAGCAATGACTTTACCGTTTTTTTAAATCTTAATTGGGAAATGTACAAATGAAAGTGCCTTCTCAAGAACTACCTAATTATTATTGACATAATACAGCATCATTTAAAGTCAGATTACAAAAGTCTTTATTTTGCTCACACAGAGAATCTTTGAGTCTTTCATGTCATTAACCCTGCAAACTCCCAAACCAGAGATGACACAACGACTATGTCAGAGAAGTAAAAAGTCTCCTAGGTCTCCCTGGAGGTGTCTCACAGGCAGCTCATTTCTGTCAAAGTCATGGGAACATGAATAATTTGCACAGGGCAACAAGAGAAGTCTGCAGTGAGCAAAGAAACTTGGACCAAAATAAAATCATATTATAAGTTAAGGACATGACTGGTACTGTGTGGTCCATGCTGATCATACAATATGTCCACTAACAATACTTTCCTAGTGCAAAAGTGGAAAGATGCTCTGACTTTTTTATCACTGCCTGGATTCAAGGAAGAAGAGATCTGCTCATGGAGCTGTCAGGCCCATCTCCTGGCTCTGGTTCTATGCTGTCTTTTCATTTGCACATGCACACAGACAGAGGAGTTGCAGCACTTTTGAAGGCTGCTTTCCCCCTGTGCTGCTATTCGGAAGGTAACTGGCACAAGAAGGACATCAACAGTAGGGTAAATGTTGGTGCTTGACTCTATTTGGCAATAGCAACTTCTTATTTCTGAGCTAAAGGATAGTGAACAATTGTAGAGTGGACATTGACATAATTAAGAAAGCAAGTTATAAATTCAAAGATTTCTATTCTGATTCATTGGTTTTAACCATTAAATAATGTGTAAATGTTATATAGTGAAACAGCATCACAAGTCACATTTACATGCGCCTCAATCGAGCGAGAACAAAACCTGCTGGTGTATCATGTTTATGACCTTAACTTAGGAAATCTTGGTTTTAATCTACCATTTCAAAGCAGGTGTAGTTTCAACACTCGTGCTCATCAAGACAATTTTTTTTTTTTTTAATTAAAGAGGGCACCACTGCAAGTCTCATGAAATGATAATGATGCCTCCAATGCAAAATGCAGAAAACGTGAATGTATACATTGCTTTACTTCACCTGCCTTTCAAAGATTTACAGAGTTCATCTCATCAAATGTTTCTTGCTGACTAGGGATTACATTTTTAATTTAGCAAACTGCTGTATTACTATATCACACCTTTCCGAGAGAGCAACTAGCAGTATGTCAGATGAAGATGGTATGAGTGCAGTCCAGTGAGGGGTTATCATAGATTGGAAAGCATTCTTGGCATAACGGACTTCACTATAAGACAAATGTATCTAGCCCTTTGAATAACTTGGGGTACATTGTATGGAAGGTGGTGACTGTGCCTGGCAGTATCTTAGGCATGCGGATGGCCACAATAAATGTTTGCTAACAAGCTGACTTTGCATAGACCACACAGATCAGCTTGCCAGGGCAGGGCTAAAAATCACTGCAGTGTATTGCTTGTTTTAGGGACTAGACTATTTAAATTGTAACATGGGAATAATATGTAAGTGTCTAGTGTGGTGTTCCTCAAGTGAGAGAAGATTTGATACATTTAAAATCAAAGAAATAAAAAGAAACAAAAGGCACTCATTCTCCTTGTAACATTCCTTTTCTCTCCACCAATAATTAAAAGCAATCTTGAACAATCTAGGAATCTTGATTCTAAGAATGATCTCCTAAGGTGAAAATTTTCCTTTGAACAATAACTCAAATGGTTTAGCAGAGATGGTAAAAGTAGCAAGGTATAAAATAACAAAACTTTGGCAAGTTTAGCAGTTGAATATTAATAATTTCAGAGTTCTGTAGTGACTGCAGAGCAAGGAAATCTTTTGAGTGGTAGCCTGGCTCTGTTGAAGTTATTGGAGATTCCAATTTTGCTTCTTGTATGTACATATATATTAGATGTCTTTTTAGAGATATTACAGAATTAGTTATAGAATTATTATGTGTTCTTACACTGTACAATATCCCTGGGATCTCTAATATCCTCTCCATTGACATGAACATTTAAAGTGCACCCTTAAGCGTAATTCTGTGCATGTGCAAATATGCATAAGAAAACAAAGTAAAATTTCTGAGGCTTAAAATTATATTTCTTATCTTTTTAGTATTTCATGTCCTCGAAGAAAGTATATTTTCCATATTCAAAAATCTAAGAAGTAGGCATCTCTATAAAGGAATTAAATGAGATCCTTTTACATTGATTTTGCATCGTACATTTAGCTTATGGAAACCATACAAACATACTGCAGTGCAATAATGATAGGACTTATTATCTAGATTTCTGTCATATAGTATCTTACTATAAACACAACTATTAATAATGTAGCTGCACAGATAGCCTACCTGTCATGGAATGTTTGTGGTTTTGTCTTTGTTTTATCTTTTAAGTACTGCCATTGAATGGAAGTTGTCACTCAATATTTGTTTTTCTTTTGGGATCTTAAAAATTAAGATGAGAAAAACTACTCCATAATTCAGCTGCTCAATATGACTTCAATTTCTAAAAGTATTTTCCTCCTACTTTTTGGTCAGTTAACCATCCCACTGTGAATTTTATACGTGCCTATAAATATAGTTTGCTTAATTAAAATGTACATTATACTGAAATCTTTACTCTTGAGCTAAAGGATAGAAGCTACAAAACTTTCATTTAATTGAAAATCTTCACAAATATCTTTTTGCAATTTCATGAGCTAGTGTTTGGTATTACAAATACATTTTATTCAGTCACACCTGCCTTATTAATATGGTGGGTATTATTAAGAAATTAATCTATTGCTAGATTATATCACTCCTGAGATAATCTTTAAAGTTGTTATTTTATTTTTATTCCACATTGCAAGGAACTGAAGGAAAGATCAACACATTTATTACATCTTTGTCCTCTATGTTCATGAGTTACTTTGAAATCATAGATTATCATGCATAATTCATCAGTATCAATAAAATTGGTTTTATGGAATGTAAGTGTGAATTAATAACGCAGTCTAAAGTTTTAAAATTCCTCATCAGTGCAGACAATAACACGGTGGTGTATTTGAGAGACTCATTTAATAGATTCTGAAATACATTAAACTATGAAAAAGATTGAATAAATCAGTTTTATTGTTCCTGTAGTAAGAAAAAAGAGAATGTAGAATGTGATAAGAAATTAGGTGGGTTTTTTTCAAAAACACGAGCTTCTCATGGGCAGAGAGGAGAAAGGTTAGAGTATAAATGGAGAATGCTCAGTTATTCTGATTTTAGTGACGGGCTTGTTAATTGTGATAAGGGCATGTTTTAATACTAATTTAGTTTTTAAATTTCAGGTTTATATATTGCTTAAGTGTTTACAGTGCCTGCAAACCCTTAAAATTTCTTTTACAGGTCTTGTGTGGTCACCATGGCAGTAACAATTTAGTGCCTCACAAATTTGCACTGTGTGAAATCTTCATGATTAGGAAAGAGCTAGTATTTCTATTTTATTGACACATCTGTTCCAATATGATGCTTGTGTTGAGGTGTGTGTATGCTAACCTTAATCAAGCTAAATCAGAGAGCATGGCAATATAGGCTGTATCTTAGGATGTGTTTGCCTGTCTGAGCAGCTGGACTATGAACCTTTGCTGAAGACTGTCACTTCACCTTCCATTGCTTATGATCCCTAAGGTAGTTTTAAAAAGTTATGTAATGACTGATTTTTTTAAGTGGTATAGGCATAGCCTATGGAATATCACAGAGGAATACCAGGAATGAACTAGACTGAGGTCTTGGCAAGGGAAAGGGGCAGAAGAATTAGGAAGAAAACAAGGCATTGCCATGAGCAGTATAATTAATTGAAAGAGTATGGTGAAGACTTTCAGTGACAGGCACTAGCAGATATCTATTGACACACTGAAATCTGAAAAGTAACTATTCTTGTACAGACCTTCCATATCACATCATCATGCCCCTTATAGTGGTTTATTACTTGCTACTATTCTTATCTCTTCTTTATTTTGGTTACTAGAAAATACTCCGTTAGCATTTTCACTGTAATTCAAGACACTCTTGAAGCAGTAAGTTGGCTGAAGAGGATGACTCCAGTAATTTGTGCCAGAAGCCTCCTTTTATTTGCATTACAGACTTAGGAAATTCGTGAGAAATATAGTTGCTGATAGCAATGAAGTTTAATGAGAAAGGTTGGCTAGTCAAAAGTGAAAAAAGAAGCAAATTGGAAACTGAAAAGAAGCAAAATGAAAAATGGAAAAATGACTGTGAAATGGTGACCTTGGTTTGTTACCACTAATTCCTTACTGAGCTGTCCAAGTCGAGCCTTCTCTTTTTTACCAAACAAACGTCCTATTGAAGACTTGATTCCTTTCTTCTTGGGGGCTTTGTGCAGGGAGTCCTGGCTGCTATTGACACTGCCACCAAGACCAATGCTTTCTGGCTCCAATGAAGCAGGCAAACTACTAGAAAATGACAATAAAGAAATAGAATACATAACATGTTAATATTTGCAGGTAATTTTTTACTTTGTTTTAAGAAGCTCTGCAAACAAATGAATTGATTATTGTTTAGTAATCATCTCCCAACAAGTGAAACAATCATATCATCTTTAATCGATTTAGCAACATGCAGAGCAATACAAGATCACATTTTCCCAATCAGGCTGAGTGTTTTTTATTTAAATAAAAGGTTGAAAATAAATAATTTTTAAAAATTTGCTAAGAATTGATGAAAAATGCAGGAATCAGTCTGCTGTTTCTCTTTTTAGGATTTGCAGTATCACTATTAGTAGTGATCAATACTGTACCTCAAGCCATAAATATCCAGCAGATATTTTAGCACTGCCAAATGTTTTCACGGTTATGCATGAGACAAAGGGTAAAGCTTTCTCTCCCAAGGAAGGGGAAACAATTGCCAAGAAGAAACAGGAAGAAATCTGATAATTTGGGAATAGTTAAATAACAATATATACATGGTAAAACTGTGAAGCACCAATTCATGTCAGAAACATCTTACCTTCTGGCATCATTGTGGTATGAAGAAGGAAGAGTATGAGTCATTCTGATAGTTCTGGGTGTTGGAGGAGGAGAAGTTTCACATTTGATTGTGGCTTTATCCTCACGCCCATCTTCTTCAACTACTGCAATCTAAGGGAGAGAAACTCCATTGAGAGCAGATTAGCTTTTCAAGAAAGTTTCAACCTATGCTGCACAAATTTATCAAGTGAACTGAAACATGTATGGTTTTGAGTACATT
Source organism: Merops nubicus (assembly GCF_000691845.1). Classification (NCBI taxonomy): domain Eukaryota; kingdom Metazoa; phylum Chordata; class Aves; order Coraciiformes; family Meropidae; genus Merops; species Merops nubicus. The sequence goes on along the minus strand of NW_008627881.1, from coordinate 61,499 downwards.
TTTTTTTAGCAAATTGTAAGGATTCATGTTTTTGAAAGAGGCTATTAGGAAAGAGCAATTGGCAAAATATGACGGTTTAAAGTACATATTTGATAGAGAAAAGATTACACTTGGAGAAGAAATTAATTCCTTTTAGCCAAACAGATCCAGTAAAGGTCTAAATATGAAAATAACCTTAGACACGAGCAAGTCTCTTGCATTAAAGAAGATAATTCAAGTAAACAAAGTTTCTCAGGGATGTAAGGAATAAGGAAAATACAGACGTAAACAGGACCACTCTCTCCGTAGCTTGTTAACAGAATGGTCAGAATTCTTGAAAATAAGCATGAACAAAAAGGAATCTTGTCACAGCATATAATTATTTACCTTAAATACCATTTTCTCTCATGTAAAGACATATCCTATATTCAGTGCCAATTTTGTAAACAATTTTATATTGCTCCAGAAGGCTTCAAGTAATACAACTCCCATTCCTCCAGCAAGAAGAATGGCCAAAACTCATTTGCAGGTAATTCTTTTGTGCCCACATGTTTCTTGAACAATATTCCTTTAAGTTTGTGCTGTAGGGGCTACTACTCCAAGGTATCACTGGTGGGCCTTGATTCTGTGGCTTAGCTGTGACGCCTGCAAGCCTTTCCAGATAGGATTAAAACGGTTATGTTCAGGAATTGAATGAAGAAGACTGGAAGGGATGCAGCTGCTGGCAAGGAACCCAGCCATCTAAATAGCAGAGGAATATGATAAATGTTCTCTCCCAAACTTTAAAAAAAAAAAAACAAAACAGCATCATACCTTTCTCCGATGTTTCCTTAAGTCACTTGGCTTATATTGGTAACAAAGGCAGCAACAACAAAAAAAGAATTGTTAATAAATCTTACACAAGCCAAACAAAGCGCAACACATTCCTTCTCACATTCAGAACTGGGAAGCAGAGATTTCATTAATTCAGTGCTATGCATATTATATACTAATTACATACTTGGTGTCGCAACATAAGATAACCCTTGACAAATACGCCTTTCTGGGAAAGCAGTTGTTTTTTCTAGAATTACAATCTTTTTCATTTTCATAAGTGTAGCAAAGAATAGGACATTGCAAGCTTACAGCTGCACTTTTCAGTTTTGGATCTTTCATATAAGAATCCTTCCACTACCTCCAACGCAGACTTTTTTTTTTTTCTCTTTCTTTCTTTTTTTTTTCAGTTTTATCTAAAGTTAAAAAAAATGTATTGGTGCTTCACCAAGTATAAACACAAAATATCATCAACAAATACCATGTCTGAAAAAGGCATCTTTCTCATCAGCTATTCCACATCAAAATGACTGGCATTTTCAGTCAATGGATACAAATTCACTCATCTTCTGTACTGCAGCAATATTTGCCAGCAGAAGGCCTCTCAAATTTGTCTTATTCAACCTTCCTTTCTTGCTTTCTATTTTTTTGTTTTTGGTAGACGTCTCATTCTTTCAAGGAAAGCTGAAGATACTCTGCAGAATTTATTTACTGCAGGGACCTGGGCTGTGGAAACTCATGCAGTACTGCCTCTCCAACCAAACTCTACAGGATCATTTGGCAATCTCAACTCTAGAAACCAGACCTCTACAGAACACTTCCTAACTCAGGGCTTCCATTTAGAGGCTGTCTGAAAGCCTGTTGTGTCTGCCCCCAACCAGTAAGGAGGAGATGTTCAGCACCGAACTGCTGCTGAAACAGTGCAGGGCAGAACTGACCTGAAGTGGTTGAGGGTGAGCAAAGTTGTTTGCTGTGCTGCTGAACATGTAACAAGGTGCTACTTCTGGAGCCTATGATACCTTGAGATTTCAACTGCAATTTATCCATCTGAGCTTTAGCACAGCTAGAACTGGATGCCAGTGAGGCCATGGCCATCTGAACTGCAGAGGCTATGCTGTCATTTTGCATTTGAACCCGACGAACCTACTGACCCAAAGCTACTGCATCTAAATCAAGGCAACCAGGCAGTGCAGGTGTCTGCTGGAAGGTCAGTTTAGCCATTGCTATTTACCTGTAGTCCGGTTGCTTAGATTAAATGGCTGGTGACATGGAGCCAAACAGCCTATTTGGGAAAGTGGGGCTTTGCTCAAATCGGTGGCACTGTGGCAGCCTGCGCACCCACCTCCTCCACCACACTCTGCACCACCAACATTTTCATTTCTGCTGTTCAGCAGTTGGAAAGGAACAGCAAGGAATCAGTGCTGCAGCCTGCCACACCTGCCAGCCCTGATCTCCTTTCTGCTATCTTCATTCCCAAGAAGGCAACAAACCCCATCCTATACTGGGAGGGGGACAGGTGGATACAAGCAGTTATCTGTTCCCAGGAAAAGGGAGTACTCAGCTAGATGATGGTAGACAAAAGTCTCTGCTCCCAGCTGAGCAGAATGAACCGGCAGGCTCCACTCCCAGATGTTTTTACTAATCTTCTCAGCTAGGAGAGTAAATTTCAACTTTCTGATTGAGATCAAAGCTCACTTTCCCTCTTCTGAGAGGCTTTGAAGGGAACCAGTGCTGCTGCTTCCCATGAAAGTACCACAATGGGACATGATGACATTATGGTTACCAGAGAAATAGCAAATAAAAAAATGGGGTTACACATATCCTATTCTCCTCTCTGTATATAGAGATCAGCAGAATGGGCTGATTTGATTCTTTCCTAGTGATTAAAGGATGGAATCACCCAGGCTTCAAACTGGTTTGTAGCCCACACTGAATACCAAATCCTGTATCTGCACTTTTATCATATTTAGCATATCAGACTTGTACATCTCAAATACGTGGACACATACTACCTTCAGTTAACTGACTTTTGCACTGTTTCTTTTTGTCTAGGACCAGAATTAATTTTTGTTTCAAATCAAACCAGACATTTCAGAATATGTCCTCACAGGTGCAGTATTACAAATACTTTGCATGATAATTTGATGGCTTGGAATCTATCTATCTATCTATCTGTGCTGCTTGTAAAATTGAAATATAGTAGATAAATTAATTATTGGAAAACAAAGCCCTTATTTCAAGTGCTTGATATACTGTCACAAAGAATACATACAGAATGCTTCAAGTGTAAAGAATATACCAAATACAGACATATATCCAAATGATCACATATATGAAGCAGTAGAAGGCTTTAATATCTTCTAGACATTTCCTGGTGGTTTAAACTCAGCAATAGTCCCACAGACTACTGTGTAATAACTATCACTTCCGAGTTTTTCATTAGTATAAATTTTTACATATAAACTGATTACAGTAATTCCAGTGATCAGTGATCCCATGCTGCCTGTATGCTGGAGGCCCTTGATCCTCAGGTAATTACATCCCTGGTGATTCCTGCAATGCTCAAATACATAATAGCAAAACCCAAACCCACCCAAATTATAGGGATTTTGCTACCTGTATATATGATGAAGAGGTGAATGAAGAATTAGAGAGATCAGCCATTCACAGAGTGAAAAGATGAAGTATTTAATACTAGAAATATCCCACCTAAACTTGGGATCACAAGATTTCTTACCAGTGTCATAACCCCCATTCTGTCCATCTCCCTGGCTGGACTGCGAGGGGTGAGTTTAGGAGTCGAGTGTCCACTGGGAGGCGATGAGCTTGCAAGTGATGATGCCGTCACCGAGCCAGTAATGGATGTGCCTTGGTGGACTCTGGCGAGATTCAAGCCTTCCAGACTCACGCTGGCCACTCTGTTCTCTATCTCTTCAGCACGCAGTTCTGTCGACTCTTTCTCTTCCTGGATTAACCTTGTTAAATAAAATAACATGGTTGGATTTCTCTCTGCATACCCCAAAAGCAAACCCAAAAAGAGGTTCTTTTCAAATGAGATTTGTATGTAAAAGAAATCGAAGATGACTATCATAGATCAACTCCAAAATAATTTTCTAAAGGGTATTTTTTAATCATCAGAATTATATAAAATTCTTTTTCTTAATTCCTCCATCCTCAAAAACTGTTTGAAGAATCTGTCCAACAAGACTTGATATATGACATTTCAGGAAGATTGGTTCCTTTGCAAATGAGACAGCATAGGGGAGGGGGGCTAACAATCCGATTTACTGTAGAAAACTAATTCCAATCTTAAGTTGTCTTCATCTGATTTTCTATTGCCAAAGCACAAACACACATTTAAAGGCAATTGAAACTGGGCCTTTAAGAAGGGAAATGCTAAGATAATCCATATTAATAAAGCAAGAGAACAAGCAGAACAATTCTACCATTTCATCCCTACAAACTGATGAAAAAATTGTCAGCTGTTTGTAAAGCATTATGTTTTTAAGTGCATTTCATTTAAATAGCTCTCTTGTTGGCAACAAATATGTTTCTTAGGCACATACAGCCTCAATAGTATGCTTCTACTGTGTTCTTCAGTTCTGGTTTTAATTGCAATTGCACCTGGAATTGTAAAATATGTTTAAAGTAAAGCTTCTGTTTGGAGGTCCCTTTACCCATAAACTTGTGCTAAAAGGGATCCTTCTTTTGTGAAGTGGAGGAAAAAGCATGAAGGATCAAGGTTAAATGAGAGAATACAAGGTTTGCTGAAACTGTGAACCAGGCTTTTCTGAATGAAATGAAGCAAGTACAATAAATGAAACTATAATACGTTGAAAATAGTAACCTACACATTCTTGTGCTGTGATAAATCTTCCCTAAAATCCATTTCAAAATTTCTATAGAATGTCTACAGGTCTTTCTGAAATGAGGCATGGCAGCAACTTAAAGGAAAATAATATTTTGGAAGGAAATCACAACAGTGTTTTTTCATTTCATAGAATCATAAAATGTCTGGGCTGGAAGGGACCTCCAAAGGTCATCCACTCCAACCCCCCCGCCATAAGCAGGGAATTTCAGTAACCTAAATTCTGAATCATCTTGTGCAACAAAACAAATCTAACACAAAATAGAGTTTTAATTTCTTTTTGATATCTCCAATAATTTTTTAAACCCTTATAGTGTTTATCAAGAAAAAAACCAACAAACCAATGAAATGTGAAGTGCAGTGCAGTTTATAAGGCTATACCTTTTAGAACCATTTTTTCCTGAGATCTATAAAAAAATGTTTACAAAATTAGTTACCTGGTTCTTTAATAATGATGGTGATGGTAACGAAAGCCTACACTTCAGTATAAGCTTAGCAGTAGGGGAGATAAAGTACTCTCAGTGGCCCTCTAACAAAAACGTTCATAATTCCTTTTTGAGATAAAGCTACACCTAACACCTAAGATCCCATGTTAAGTAAAACACTGATCTGATTCAGCATGGCACAAATAATGTACCTCTATGTCACCTGCAGGCACAATTTCCTGTGAAAATCTTTTACTGTACTACATAATTACTTGTTAAATTGTCAAAATGCTAGTATTTTTAAAAACAAATACATTTGCCGCATCTACAACTTCCTGAATTAGTCACAGTGATGACTTCTTTGTAATAACAGAAAGTATGGATAAAGTTTTCTCTTCTCCATACACTGTTTTAAGGAGATTTACTCTCCCAACAACAAAATTTATTTTTTACTCTGTCTTGACAGGTGAAATAACAGGTTTGAGAAAATAGCAGTGCAATCCTATGTGAATGAAAAAAATTCTGGGAGTAATGAAAATGCAAAGATGTAGATCTATGACAAAAAGTCTTAACCCCAACAGAAAAGTTGTCCAAATTCAGCATATGCCAACAGAGTTCTCCCTTTAAAGTTACCTGGCTCAGAGAAAGGACTGAGATCTGGCCAAAGGTAATCTGGTTTTGATTCCATTTCTAAGCAGTCTTTCTGTCTGTGGTATTACCAGAAAGTCACTAATACATTTAGTAGGACTTCCTTCATCTCCTTTCAGAGAAACAGTCATTAATGACAAGATGTTTTTCACAGACTTTTTCAAAAAGCTACCCTTCCTGAAAAACATGTAAGAATGCTTTAAGCCTAAACTATGGTTTCATTTATAGAAGTCACTTAATTAACATATATCATTGGATTCTCTATCACTCTACTAAATTTGCACAGAAATTATTAAGATATGTTCCATTCACCATCTATTTCCAAGTGCTATAACCCAACCCAGAGCATGAAAAATCACATTCTATGCCTCCACAAAGTCAAAACCATGTCGTAAAAGCATGGCTTATATTAGATGTAACACAGCAATAATTACCAGAAGAAAGCATTGGGAGCAGTGAAATAAAATATTTCTGATAGTAAGTCATAAGAAGTGGAGTCATGCAGAACAGTGAAAAAGACCTTGAAAAGAGCACTCTGAATAGTGATCTGTCAAACCTGCCATGTGTTAGCCCTTTCTAACGCATTTCTCTTCAACTGGCCAGCAATTCTTCACTTGGAACACTTTTTGAAAGAAATTGCTATGGTTAGGAAATGAAGATGCCATTGTTATCTTCACACAATCAATACTCTCCTATAAAATGCAGAGACATTTTCCATCCTTTAAATGTACAAGTGTTTTCCTAATTGTTATGAATTTTAACTGAACTCTTGCACTAAAGGAAGCCTGAAGCTGTAAACATAAGTGAGTTGTAGCTGGTTCAGGCTACATACCTGATTTCTTTATTGATTGCATCTAGCTGCTCCTGAAGCATCATGGCCAGAGTCTGGGCATCGGAATGGCCGCTTGGTGACAGGAGGTCCATGGAGCTGAAAAGTGTTTCTCTATCATCATCATCGATGTCGGACATTTCAGTGTCACTTTCAAATGGATGACTGCTCAAAACACCAATCGGCTGGGTCCTATTCCACTCATGATCTCCAAGTGATTTTACCTGAGCAGGAATTAGGATGTATATGGCTTATTCCATGGAAAAAAAATGCAGTGCTAAACTATAAAATGGGAAAGGAAAGCAACTAACATTTAAGAATACTTATTCAATGATGAATTCTCCATGCAGTACTACTTCTCACTTGCAATACTACTGCAAATGATGTAAAGTATTTTCACATAATTTCAAATAGTGTGTGAAATTACTATTGGGAAATTTTACACAAAAAGATATCCAGAGAAGACAGGTAGTCAAGTATACTTGAACTCTGATGTCTGAACTTCAACATTGTCTGTCTTCATTTTAGTAAAACAGTACTAAGCATGTATAGAAAGAAACCCTGCTACTTGAGTCGTGTTTTCTTGTTTAGTGGGTTGGTGTTTGTTTGTTTGTTTGTTTGTTTTTTCTAAATTTTGTCTGTTTTGTTGTTTGTTTCTGGAAAAATACAGACTATAAGCCTGACAGCCTGAAATACTTTCTCTTGTCAAGGAATATATGAGAAGAAATTGAGGATTGACCTTTGGTTCATCTCTGCGTATTCCCATCCGGCCTCGTCTAGGTCTCCTTATCACTTTCGTTGACCGATAGTCAGACTGGCTGTCAACCAGGGAACCCACAGAGTACCTCAGCTCTGCTGATGTGTCAAGGTGGGGCCTATAAAAAGAGCCATATAAGTAGACTGAGAGAGTAACTGTAGTAAAAACAGCAATTCAATGACTTTTAGTCTGGGAACACAAATTTCTCTTTTTAAACAAATTATTATGTATCATACAATAAATGACAAAAACACATCACAAAATATAACTGAAAAATGAAAAGTTGAAATCCTATTACATGAAAACAAAGGAATAAAACAAACAAATTAAACCTTTTATTTTTAAAAATGAAGGTCTTGCATGGTAAAATTTATTGTCTGGAACTTTAACATGAAAACCAAGTGGCTTTCAGGATAATTAAAAGAACTGGCTGCTGAAGGTACTATCCTCTATATTTTCCTTCCATTATTCTTGAAAAAATAAGCTCTAGTTCTGTGTCTGTTTCTGAACATATACGTTCCCTGATTCTCTTTGAGAAGAATTTAATTTGAATTAAAACATACTTGTACCTGGAAGATTGAAGCATTCATCTCAAATTTCAACCATTACTTTAATAAAGGTGAAAGATAAAATGTTACAACTGTGTTTCCTGTTTACTGATACATGGGAGATGCAAAAAGATCATGGAAACACATGAAAGCCTCTACTACAAGCTACTTTGACAGAACGGTATGAAGAAATGTAATTACTGTCTGGTATTGCAAGCACTGTGACAAATCTAAAACAGTAATGGAAAGATTTCAAGTGCTAATATAGTTTATTTTATAAAAAATTAATACCACATGAAGAAAAAAAAAACAACTTTAAAAACAGTTATGGAATTCCTGAAATGTGAGTATGTGCCATAGTAAACAAATCAGATATGTTAAAACGTCACAGATAGTGACAATAATGTTTTAGAGCTTAGGTTTCAGGTAAAGCATACATCAGGGCTCATGCTGTTGTCGTAAATGTCCTTTTCTGAACAACCATCAGTTTACCTTCTCTTAGGCATGCTTCCTGTCATGCCCAAAACTTCCATAATGTTAGAAAAATTATGATTCTACCTTTCAAAAAGTTCTCTAAAACTCACTTTTGTCATTATACTCATAAGAAAACTGGACAACAGTTGGGCTACAAATGTCCTGGGCCATATACAGCACTAGACAATAATCTTTTGGGGTTTTTGTACATTTGTGTTGTCCATATATCTCTCATCTGTTACAGAGTAAATCCTTTAGGGTAGTAACTGTTTTTTATTTTCTGTATATAGTATTTGCTGTAACAGAAATTTGCTCAGATAATTAGTAATACTTGACATTTATTCAGCAAGTTGGTAGGAAAAAAGAGACAGACCAGGTTCGAGTCTCTGGAAACAGGTATTTCTCTGCTGACCAGCTTCATTAGTCTGCTGAAAGAACAAACTCCTGCAAATACAGAACTGAATATGGCCTAAGAACAATGAGCAATTTATGCTGAAAGCTCCCTGTTCCTAAGAGGGCTGGTACCTCTACAGGGCGAGGTCATGGAAGCGGAAGTATACTGTTTTAGGGGAACCTGCTGAATTCCCAGATCTTTTAGACAGCTTATGAAGCTCAAACAGCCCTTTGGCAAGGTGTCATCCAGCTCTTACTTACAGAGCACAAGCTAACAATACTCATCTACCCAGCAAGAAAGGCTGCTCTTCACCAAGCATGGCAGCTCCAAAAGCATCTCTGCTCTGACTTCCTTAGTCCTGCTGGGCACACTGTTTCTGATACAAACCAGGATGCCATTGGCCTTCTTGGCCACCTGGGCACACTGCTGGCTCATATTTAGTTGGCTGACAATCAGTATCCTCAGGTGCCTTGCTGCCAGGCATCTTTCCAGCTACTCTTCCCCAAGCCTGTAGCGCTGCCTGGGGTTGTTGTGGGCCATGTGCAGGTCCCAGACCTTGGCCTTGTTGAACCTCACACACTTGGCCTCGAATTTAAGAATTTCTTTAATTTCAGTGTATACTCCCTGCTATAAGGCCCTGCTTACCTATGAAAAAAGTGAAAAGCAAGAGTAATAATAATTTCACAGACTTTATATTTTTAAAGAAATACATTACTATTTTTATGCATGATCTTAACACATCCCTGTTGTAAAGACTTAACACATTTATGTTTTATTTCAACCCAAAGTGAGGAAACTTTTGTTATAAAATATTACCTTGACAAGGTGGGTTCAATTAAAGAACCAGCCCTCAATTTCATTTGATCAAGTTCAGATCTCAGTTTCTCAATTTCTTCAGCAAGTCTTTCCTGGAAATAAGAATAGTAAGATATAGTTACTTATGATACAAAATACATTTGCTCATGCTTTGTCAGATATTGTTCTGGTAAAGCAGAACAAGCTATTCTCCAGTATGAGGTGCTGCTGGTGAAAAATGACAGCTTGCCACAAAACCTGGATTTTTGGAACCAACTAACAAAAAGACTATTGACAGCAACTACTTGCAAAAACAACACTGTCCTCAAATTGTACAAATAATTATAATCTCCTAATAAAATGAAATCAAAGAATTTTAAAACAAATTAAAAAAGAACATGGGATGAATACTTAACACTGCTGTTCCTAGAGTTTAAAACTTTTAGTATACCAAAACATTAGGAATGAAAAGGATCTGCACTTAAGTAATACCAAATTCAGGAACTCTTGATATGGTATTATTACACTTTCTTGGTTGAATAGCATAGCTGAGATGACTTGATGGTCACTTTACTTGTATCATTTGCTAGTTATTTAAAAATTATTAATATCTGTTGTCATATACATCAATGCAAAATCGTTTAATCAGTTTCTTCATCAAAGTGGAACACATAAACCCTTCAAATAGGGAACTCAGAAGCTCTGCAAGCAGATGTATGTAGTTGTGTGTAAAGAGAAATCATCTCCAATTGCCCAGAGCAGTAATGGAGGTGTTCTGTTTATTTTGCTTCCCACCCTTAAGCAAAAATCAATAAATACAATAAATCAAAATATCTTTGCAAAAATTATTTCCATATAAATTTATATTTTTATACCATATTTTTCACTCTGTGTCAATGGTTGACATGTACATCCAAGCCAGAAAGCTGTCTGTAAAAGAATTAGCCACTGTATTCACTTCCACTCTAACACTATTAAAATAATAAATTTATGTTGGAGATAACATTGGAAAAGCACCTTATTTATACAGACAGGACTGATACCCATAATTCAGTTTTAGATTCCCTGGTAGCAAAATGATAGAAACTTTTTCTGACACAGGTTTAGAAATGTCCTTTGTGTTATCTGACTTGATGGTGAAGTATGATCCTGATTTTGCGACATGAATCACCTTCATTCTGGTGGTACCGCACAGAAATTGTATTTATTTAAAATGCACTACAAGCTCTTTTCTGGGACTTTAATCTCAGTGTCTTTTTACAGGACTATCCGAAGGTAATGAAAATAACAATTTATTTGAACAGATACTTCTTTTGTTATTCTTCTCAAAGTTCTTAATCTGAATGTCATATGATACAATTATATCAGTATCAAATGGAGCTATGTTTTTTAAATTCTATAAAATCACTTTTAAATGGATTTGATACACTACAAAAACACTGCTGTGAATCTGAATGCAGATACATTTCTGTATCGTACTGTGCTCAAGGCAAGTATAACTGCAAAACAAAATCCTAACATTTGGGTTTGGAAAAAGTATTTATAATTACTTTGACTGATTCATTAAACAGTATTAGGGGTTAATTTGAAATGAACTAAGAAAGGCCACTTTCAGCTATATTTAGCATAATGTCAATGCACCTGTTAAGAAGAATTGCATCAAATCAAGCAATTACATTCTTCACTATGAAAGTGTAACCAGTTGTACATACATCCTTGTTAAACAAGGCTTTTTTCAGAATTAAAACTGATAGAATAAAAATTCCAGAGGCAGTGAAATCAATATGAATTTTAGTACTGACCTCCTGAGGCTAGGCTCTCGACCATGAACTTAGCTTAGAACAATTGTTAGAGACCCTCAAAGGCAAGTTAAAGCATCTGGGTGATTAAAAGAATTATCATGGATGCCAGGAAAATTTTACATGCTAGTTAGACAATTAATATGCCATATATATATTTCCAATTAATAAACCTATAATCTCTAATAAAGCCAGACAAAAATCACAGTATTTTATAGTACCTTGTCATGTAGAGACTCTTCCAGGTTTTTCCTGAAGCTTTCAGATTCTTGAATCAAAACATTCTAGAAATGTAAAAGAATTAGAGATATGTTAAAAATAATATATCATCATAGACATGTAGCCTTCATGTACAAGTTAGCAAAATTCAGATTCACTGGACTTCAAAATTAAAATCCTTTAATGGTTCAGTTTAAGTATATATTAAATTTTAAAGACTGGAATTAATCCAAACATGTAGGCCCATGTTTTTTCAAGAACAGCCCAAACTTTGCATCTTTCTTGAATGGATCAACTGTCACACTCTTACACAACTATTCCTCCCAGGTTCTTCTTTTGGCGGGTCTATTTTTTGCTTCATACAACATTTTGTTTCAGTGATATAAACCAGAAGTATATCCTCTGAGAGGATATTCTGAAATATCCTTCTGAAAGACACTGAGATACTCCTCAGATCAAACGGAAGGTGAATAAGTAGAAGAAGATGGGATTAAGGAGGGTGAATATAAAGTTCATGGGATTTGAATTTTGCAGGCCCACTGTGTCTCACATAATGAAAAACCTGTAAATAACATTCCCCATCTAAGGGTAGATGCTCCTTCTCCTGTGGTGACAGCATTCCACTCTTCCCAGAGAAAGTGAGGTAAAATCAGCAGGTTAAAATACAGGAGTGACAGCACATCTGAAATGTGCCCATTCTTCAGTTCGTGTCCACTTTCACTGCCTCATACTCTGTCGTGCACGGGTCCTTTACAAGCTCTTCAGAGCTGATGAAACAAGGACTTATAATATCAAGCACATCCAGTTCACAATAGTTCTGGAAAGATGCTTGAGTGGATCCTTGAATTAAGAGTTCAATATGCAAGTAGAGCAATATTTGTGGTAATATTTGGTAATACAAAATGAGCATGATGCCTCCATCCTGATAAAAGTAGAACATTTCATACAGGAGAATCTTTATTAAGCTGAATATTATACTACTCTTTGCAATGTACCTTTTCTTCAAGTGCTGCCATTCTCTCTTTTAAGTGCAGCTGCAGCCGCTCATTGGATTCTGTCAGAAGTCTGTCAACAGTATCAGATAGTCTTTTGTTGTGCTCCTCATTCATTTTTTCTCTTTGCCTTGCCTTTAATGTAGAACAGAAGAGACAGTTTGATAGGGTCTAAAATTAACCAGTACAGACTCATATAATAAAAATATTACGCTCACTGTAGCCATCTAAAGAAATTCCACAGGAAATGTAATTACAGTTACTGATTAATGCACATCCGTTTTTATAACAACAGTGTCTTTTGAATGCTGCAACTAGATGTAAACTCGTATAGTTAAGTCAAGTGGGGAGATGCTGTTATCACTGCTATAAACAACATACCATTTACCAATAGACAAATTTGTGTGCTGGAGTGCATAATGTGGCACTATACTGACAAATTAAAAGAAGAAAAGTGCACAGAAGTTGTCTGCAATACACATACTCTTTGAAGTTCCTGATTCTTCTCTTCAAGTTGAGCTTCTAAGTGTCTCATACGTTCCTCAATGTTTCCATGTCTTTCTTCTGCCTGTAAAAAACAGAAAGACTCTTTCTGTAATTTAAGTGGCTTTATAAGTTTTTATCTCAGTAAAGTTTAAACAAAACATAAAGCAAGCTACTACTAACTGCAAACTTAGTTTTCCGAAAATAAACTTTATTTAAACAGGCAGCTGAACAGCATTGCTTGAAATGTGTCAGCTACAAAGGCCTGTTACATCCAAGCATCAGCAAAACATTGGATTTATTTATGAGCAATGAAATCAGCCAAATGTAACATGCAGACTGTGCATGGTTTGAACACAAACCTGCCATCGTAAAATTGTAAGCTCCTGAAGCACTGAACTGCACGATGGTTGATTATCAATAAAAAAAAATAAAATTAAAGAAAGTTAAAGAAAAAAAAATCATATGGATTCTATTTAGCAATAGAAAGTAAAGTCCAGTAGGACTACCTTCCTACGTATGGAGATCATTTCTTGTAGTTTAGCTTCCATAACATATTGATAATCATCAGATGAGGTAGAAGAGGTTGGATCAGACTAACAAGTCAAGGAAAAGGAGAGGGACAAAATTGAAAAATCAGAACTAAAGACACTGACACTGAACAGAACACAGCACAGAATGCTTAAAAGAAAAGTGTGACTGAAGATTTAATACTTTTAACTGACAGATTTTTTACATGGAATAAACTACACTGATACTTGGTGAATATGATGCAGTTGATGTGGAGAAACTGAAAAGGATGGAATGCTAAAAAAAGCTATCAACCTACACATGGAGGTTCAAGGTTAGTGATGGCTGGCTGATGGCATATTACTACAGAGTGGATTCAAAGCAATACTGTCTAATCTAAAGTGTGTGGGTTTTGTTTGTGGGTTGTTTTTTTTTTTTTTTTTTTTTGTTTTTTTTGTTTTTTTTTTTTTTTTTTTCCTTTTTTTTTTTTTTTGTTTTTGTTTAGTTATGGCAAACTAAACACCAGAACAGGCCTCTGTGAGGCCAATGTCAGAAAGTCCTTTATAATTCTTCTATCATTTTCTAGGAATGAAAACAATGCATAAATACTAAATTAATGGATCAGACAGTTACAGAACTGTGCAATGTTATGGTACATTCCCTAGTTTCTATAAAACAGAAAGACCATCAAAAGAGACAAGGCTCAAGCTTTAGTATTCCATTTTAGAATACACTACATAAGCCCTTTCATCCAAATAAACAATTTTGTTTTCATCCCTTTGAAAGGATCCACCCTGATGGATCTCTTTGGAAGATCAAGGTCATCAGATAAAAGAACCTATAAATAAAAATTCATTAATAGGAATGAAAAGTCATTACAGAGTATGTAAATGGTAATCCATCTGAAGATTCATTACTGTTTCTGACAGAAGTTGACCATAATTAGGTCATTTGTTGCAAAATACGAATATTCATGTTATTGTCATATCAAACAAGTCTATGTTATCATGCAAAATGGAAAAAAAAGTCCTTAAAGAAAGGTAAATGTTATATTGAATTTGTTGCTATGGAAACAGCAATGTGCATAAGGCGTATAGACAGAGCTACTGATGAATTTGAGTTGTGAGCTCATGCCTGTCAAATGCTATTACACTCTGTCAGATTCACCCTCTCTCAAAAAGAGATCCTAAACTCCATCTTCAGATGAGCAAACTTTCATATCTACAATAAATGCTAATTTTACAACTACCTTTTTTTAGTAAGATTGTTTTTCATATTGTTGTCTACAGATGAATTCTCAGAGTAATGAGGAAAAGATTCCAGCGTAATTCCAGATGTAGATCGTAACTTATAATTACCCATAACTTAAACTCAGTAGTATTATCAGAATCAAACACTCAGACAGAAAACAAGCCTGTGATTTAGAGATTTATAAATATGAACCGCAGCTTTTGATAAGCATTCATATGAGAGTCCTGATTTGTGTAGAGACGAGAATAATGTTTAACTTTGAAGATCACTACCATTCTTTTCAGACTAAGTATATGCAAAACCCTCAGATTCTTGCAAAATTTAAGGGAAAGTCTGTATACTTTCTAAATAAGCTCATGTAACAAGTGAAGTTATTGTTTTTGATCATGAAGCAGATGTGGTGTGTTTGAACTTATTCATCATCTAAAACTATTTTTTCTAGTTAATATGACTTGGCCCTGTCACAATCCCTCTATGATTTTATCTCATCTTCTAATTTTACACATTATTTTGTTTCAGCACACAAGTGCTAATGCACTGCTTCCTCTTCCAATTGGATATATAAAAAGATAGCATTGAAAATGTTAAGTCCCTGTGATTGCAGAAAACCAGATCATGCTATCCCTCCCATGAAGTGACAAAGCTTTATCCTATTCTGTGGAAGACAGACTTCCCCTTTTTGGGTCCTGGATGTACTATTGGTTCAGGGCCTTCCCTTAATGCATCTCCAAGCGTTAGGAGATTTGAAATTGTCAGAGAACTAAGCTGATGATGGAGAAGGCTTAGATAATTCTACCTCTTTTCAAACCATTTTCATTGAGGGAGACATATAACCCATTGGAGGTATCATCCTACAATATTAAACTACTAAGTGGCTTCATCAGCTGATGGCAAACTTTAAAAGCAAGTTACTTAATCTTCACTGCTTGTATACATTTAATTGCAGGTTAATGCATAATGTGAAGATAATCAAAATAATGCTTCTAGGTTCAAAGGGAATCTATTTAAGTCTTCTGAAACATGGTGCTGTCTGTCATAACCTGCCCTTCAGAAGCCAGGCTAGCTAGCTACATCATTTACATTTATTTTTCAAATGAAAAAATAGATTATCAGTCCAAACCATGCCTTATTCCTCAGCAGTCTTTAAAATGCATAAAATAATAGTGGTATTAGGCCTAACTATTGTTTGGAAGAGAAGGAATAAAATTACTCTCAGAATTACATACGTTATCTAAGATTTCATATAGGAAACCTTGTTGAAAGGTGATGTTCTTTTAAGATTCTTACAGCTATCTAATCCTTTTATTTCGTAACTTCCTGCTGCTATAATAATTCAGTGAGGTATATGTTTAAGATATACATAAATTTTTTTTCACGATAGTTTTCAGTTCTTTCACTAAGAATATTAACATGTTGATAGGTACAGATGTTGAAAACATCTTCCTCGATGTGGCTCAGAGTACCTGCATATCCCTTTCCAGCATAAAAGAAATAGAGCTGATCTTCACATTGATCTCCCTGCACATGTCTTTGGCAAGATAAAGAGACTTTACAATGAATTAAAATTCACTATGCCTTAGAATAAAAACAAACACCATAAACGCTTAAAATGTATTTGAATATTTCATGTTTCCTTTGTCTAAGTGCATTTCACTTGTTTGTTCCTAAAGCATTATTCTGTATTACTCTAAGAGAACCAAATTATTTTATAACTGAGACATGAAATAATTAGCTTTGACTACTTGTCTGGCAGAGAACAAACACAGGTGCACAGCCTCAGTTACTACCTTAGGCTCCCATGCTATTTAGGGATTTTAACCACTGGTTATTACATGCCAAATGCATGAGCAGCTTCTGCAGCAGGGACATGAATCAAAAGGGTGCCTTCTGTAAGGGCCAGGGAGACAGAAGCACACATGCATATTCCATTTTTTCTCTCACTTGCAGAAACCCACTTGTAAAGAGGTGCAGAAGGAAAGAGCAACCCCTCCATCTCCTAGCTGGAACATAACTCCCAGAATGAGGGTTTCAAAGCCTCTCATTGCCCTTTATGCTGAGGAATTCCCCAATCAAGGTCTTAAAGAGACCATTCCAGACAAACAGCAAGTCAGCTATTCCCTA
The DNA here is from genome assembly GCF_000691845.1 of Merops nubicus. Taxonomy (NCBI): domain Eukaryota; kingdom Metazoa; phylum Chordata; class Aves; order Coraciiformes; family Meropidae; genus Merops; species Merops nubicus. Next base: position 44,594 of record NW_008627881.1, on the reverse strand, counting down.
AGGGATTTGTAAATGCCACCTCCACAGACCTCCTCAGGCCATACTGTTAGGATTGACATGCCTGTGGTTGTTACACTTTTTTGTTGTCCATGTGTGTTCATCATTCCCAAGACATTCCCACTGGAATAGGCTCTTTGTGACACTTTGGGAACCTGCCATAAGAATACTGAATGTCTCCACCTCTGCCTTGTGGTTTGAGGCACAAGGTAGAGGCTGAGACACCAGTGCAAGTCATGTTCCTGTAGCAGAATTTCAGATACATGCTGACACAGACAGAAGGGACAACTCTGGACTCTGAGGCTCATAATCAGAAGTTGGATTTCTTCCGACTTGCTTGGCTAAGAATTAATTGAATTAAAAACTTTTTAAAGGGGGACTACTAAAGTGATTGCTTGCTTGGCAGACCTTACCCTACATTCTTTTTAATATATAACTTGCATTCCTGTTCATGAGTACTCTGCACAGAAGGATTAGTAATACACATGGTGTGGTGTTCAGCAACTAGCATTTAAAGCATTTAGTCAGCACATTCAGTTATAAATAGGTTTGTGAAACTGTGCATCTTAGACTGGATTAAAAATATATGGACAAAACCAACCAATGTCTGACTCCTAAGAGATATCAGCATGAACCTTAATGCTCACTTTGCATGCTCTACAGTACAAAATAGCAAAGAAATAGCCAGTATAAGCCAGTAACAGACAAACTTTGCTTTGAGGGAATACTGAAGTAGCTTGTATTATTGCTCTCTAACCCTGTTAAAACTCTGCTGCTGCTACTGCTGTTAATGCACCCACAAAAAAAAAATGTTGCTTTCACATCATCTGTTACTGTTGGCTCTGCACATTTTCTAAGTCTTTGCATCTTAATGAAAAATAAAGTCCAATTTCAGATGCAGAAAGTACCTGTACAATACAGGTAGTATGTTTCTTCCTCATGCTGAGCTGCAGGAAGAAATCTGAACTTTTCTAATGGTGCAAGCCAATTTTCACAGCTTTGAGATTTTTGACTTTTGAATACCTTCTGTCTCCAGAATTTCTGCTGGCTTCTTATGGCACACATTCCTTGGCTATCTTCTTGAGTTATTCAAGAAGAAGGAACCCATTATTGCATTGAGCTATGCAATTAAAGGCGAAAATAGGGGATCATGGTGACTAACAGCTAACAAAGTTATCAGCTACTTGTTCACATGCTCACTTCTAACCCATTACAAATCTGACAAAAAACGCTGGCTTAAGTCACCCCCTTTTCTGAAACCAAACATTTCAGTTGCTACATATCCACATACTCTCACCCCTCCTTCATTTTCCCACTATCTTCTACACCTTGTAGTTTTACCATGCATGTCCTTCCATTTAGCTCTGTCAAACTTTCTTCTTTCATTTCTTCCTCCTATCAGGACAAAATCTTCTGTGGAAAGGGAAGCACAAGAAGTGGGGTGGTTTGAGAAGACAGTAACATGTTGTAAAAGTGGAATTTTTTTAGGCTTCCCTCCCCACAGAAAATTTTCAATTTTTTTTTCTTTTTTTTTTTTATCTCCCCTGAGAAGATTTATCAACTTCCTTCTCCAGCTAACACATTATCTTCTCTCTCTCCCTTGTTCTCAGAGAGGTTTCTGTCTCAACCACATCAACTTGTTGCAGGAGAACATCTTACCTCCCTTCACATCCTCTCCACTGCAAACCAGCTTCTTTCACTTTCTTGCAACTTCTTCCCTGCTTAATGCAAGCCAGATCCCCACATTGTCACAAAACAAGCATTGTGTCCCACTTGCCTCCAACTTTCAAGTAATTTTTAATCATTTTTGAAATAAACTGAAGGTGTTATTACACTAAATGTGATTTATTATGATTACGGTTTCCTCTTCTCCATCTCAGTGCTTCTCTAATGCAGCTAAGAAGCACATTTGGTAATTCTGGTCACCTGCATACAGAAATGATGGAACAAAGTGCTGACCACTGTCTTGTGATCAGAGCAGTGACATGGTACCTCCGTTGCGCAAGCACCTGAGGGGGAGAGTGACTACTAGTGGGAGTGAACAGAAGTAGGTGGATGCTGGTTGTCTCCACTAGATGCCTCCTTGAAGACATACAAGGAGAAACTGTGTTTGACAGACTAACCATCTGAAGGTTCTGGATGCTCCAATGCCTGTCCCTTCTGGGGAAAATAAACATCTTACAGGATAGAGAAAGGTTTTGTTAGTATTGGAGGGAGGTTCTTTCTACCACAACTGCCTCTTCTCCCAGGCAGGCAAACAGACCAATACTGTGAGAGAGAGTACAAGGTGGCTCAATGAGTCATGGCAATATAAATCTTGGGATACATGCTGGGAGCTGTGCTACTTGTCATGACCAGACAAATACCAGTGCAATGGCCAGGCAGGACAGCACAGGACATGGGATCATGCTGTTCCAGGTTAGTCTGCCACAGACTGACTAACCCTCCAGTCGCTCACCCAATGGGCAGAACACAGTGAAAACAAAGCCAAAGAAAAGTTCAAATGATTCAGGTAAATTTATGGGTACTTATCTGAGTTCACTGTATAGTCCAAACTTTTGGAAGTTCACTCCTTATGAACTAGTTTGGGCATGGAAAAGTAGCAAAAGACATTCACTAGCCCATATATACATAAAAAAAAGAAAAACAACTTGTTTTAAGAACTGACACCATAGAAGGATCTCACTCTACATCCTTCTTTTGCTGAATCACAAGCCAGATTTATTATGAAGAAAGGCATAAGAAATTGAAAAGAATTGTAACATGCGTACCTTAAACTTGATGGGGGTAGGGGAAGGGGAAAAAAAAAATCACATACAAATCCAGAACATGTTTGTTCTGGTTTATATTCACATGTCAATAACTGATCTTACATTTTACCCACAGTGAAGCGACTTTGGTTTCCAGTTATCTCATACTTCTTTCCTTTAAAAATATACGTAAAACTTATTAGGCTTAACTCACCTCCTTCATATGATTGCAACCCCATTAATCTCAGAGAAGTCGCTTTAACTAAAGGAAGGAGAAACAGTTTTGAATTTTTTTTTTGTGGTGCAGAAAGGCTGGATGATTCAGGGGGCTCATTTTTCACTTAGTATTCACAGACATGCAGTGACCACTGCTTAGGTAGGCAGAATTAAGGTAGTCTGAAGCCAGCTAATTTGACTCCTACTGACAACGTGTATACTGGTACACAGCTCAACAAAGGTAAAATTAATTAAGCTACTCATTGAATAGCTAGTGTGGTAACAATATACCAGCTAGCTAATACTTAAATATCCCTAAGTAAGATGTAGTGTCTACAGTGTCACCCTTGGTTCCAAGATTCACGTATGTGATCCACAAACCATACTGGTCTCTAAACTTCAGAGCTGTCAAACCAGCACTTCAAGAAGCTCTACAGTTTGCAAAGACGCTGTATACAAGGTACAGAAAACACAGGGTTATTTGCCCTATTGGCCAAATTCTGACCTTCTTCATGCCATGTATTCCAAGAAGACACAATTTTAAATAAAATAAAGTTCCTCAGTTTTTCATGTAATCACAGAGAAATGAACAGAACTGGCATTACATTCTAATATACTTCTTAGTTTCCCACCTGGCAAAAACTTTGATAAAATACATCAAAGTGAAATGGGGTGGAGCGTCAGCTCTGTTCACAACTCTTTAACCACATCCCATGAAATAATGTAAGAAGACAAACGGAGATGCATACTGCAGCTTTATGGTCACGATAACAAAAGTATCTCATGGAAGTCCCTGAGAGCTCTGCATGGTTGAAATGGGATTTCTTCTTACAATATTTGTCATTAATAGATGTTCAAGGAAAAATGCAGTTGCAAGAGAAGACATGCTTGAGACTGCAAAATACTTACTGGTGCCTAATTGCTGGAGAAATTATTCACGAAAAATCCTCTTAAAATAGAAAACAATATTTTAAAACTACTGAGGGCATTAGAACACATGATTATTTGTTGAATCAGAAGAAACTGGAAAAACAATTTTAATTGTTAAAATGCCAAGGGATTGCTCTTATGTGCACCTGAGCTTTTATTTAAGTAAAATTATGTTTGTTTGGTATTTAGTGTAGCTCTCTTTTTGCTGATCCTTCTTTTTTCTCCCCACCATTTTCAGTCTCTCTTTCAGATTCTCACCCATTCATACAAACCTAAAGCAGACAACACAAACTCTTGATTACTGAATAATGATATTGCCTAAATAAAATATAAAACCCAACCTGAATTTCCCCCAAAAGCCTCTCTTTCTCTCTCTCTACTTCTTAACTAAATTACTTAAAAATCAGACTTTTTTATTGAGCTGCTCAGCACTTGAGGCTTCACTATAAATTGAAAAAAAGGAAAACTGAAAAAAAATCTATCAACTTTAAAAATAGCTAGGCACATAAATAGCTAGAAACATTCCTTGGCAATAGAGAAATGAAAGCTTAGATAAATCAGAATGATATATAATACAATCTCTTTAATGAAGTTTTTCTTTATTTGGCTGATTTTAAGAGACGAATAATAAACATATTATTATATGTTATTATGCAGCTGATAATACCTGAGCTATAGTATTAACTACATGCACACATGAAAGTTTTAGAGGCCAAACACAAAAAAAACACATTACCGAAAATTTGTGTTTCTCTTATATTTTTTCTGCAAGAAAGCTGCCATATAATAAATTCATTTGAAAAAACAGTTTGAAGTTCTCTCAGGGCTTCACATTTGTCTTTGCAGATATATGAATATATGATAGAAAGAATAATTCAAAACAAACCTTATAACTACGTACTGCAAGTTTTCTTTATTTGTGTTGTACAAATGCTCCCAGCTGCCACTAAGATTAGATTTTACAGAACTTACTGAATTGAAAATAATCATTGCTCCATATACATGATGTATAAGAAAATGTCTGGAAGAACTAAGTATAGGAATGGGACTTCCCCCTCCCTCTCTTCCTTTAGATTAGGAACACTTGAACAGTAAAATGAATCCTCCTAAGTGATGCTCACATGTGTTGGCAATGTATGACTCCTTTGTAAATATAACCTAGGTGAACTTTATAGAGAACTGGTTTTCCTACTACCAAAATGCTAAGAATACTAACTAAAATGCAAACACAGCATTGAGACGATTCCTGGTTAAAACTGTGGCACATCCTTGCCAGGAAATATTTCTTCTTTCAAATCAGCTTGATGCGAATTTTGTTTTGTCCTTGAGGTGAGGAATAGGGATGTAAATCAACGTTAAATACCAGGGCTTCTGAAGTGAACTTATTTCTTAGGGCAGTACCTTAGTCAGAGCTGCAATTCTCTGAGCTAGTTCAGCCTCCACTTCAGGTAAGGTTTCAGCCTTCCTCATAGTCTGCTGCAGCTTCTGCTCAGCCAGCTCTAGACGCTCTTGCAGCTGTCTGTTTTTGTCTTCCAACTAAAGGCCAAAGATAGAAAAACAGGTATTAAAAAAAAAAAAGAGCCCAAAACAAAACTAGATTTTCCTTCAGTTTCTTAGGTATTAGGGAAGCAATAGCAACACACAATAGAGTCCATGTCACAGAAAAGTTTATATATGAGAAAAAAATAGGAAAAAGTATAATTCCAAAAGGACAGAATTCCCAGCAAAATTTCTGAACAAATGGCCAAATGGTATTTGTTCAGAAAATTGCAATCATATATTAGGAAGTGTTAAAACAGATGTTTCAGTCATGATCATAACCTAGCTACTCTTTGCTTAAGGTTGTAGTGATATTGTGTAGTTTTGAACCTACAACTAAGTCTCATTCTACAGAGGTGAAACTGATTATATCTGTGATAACCATTAAAGAGAAAGAGGAGGACTTTTGATAACTACTGTATTTTCTGGCCTACTGAGAGGCACCACATAATTAAGAATTTTTTAATGGCTTGGTAAGTGTTCCCTGCTGTCTTGTTCATTCCAAATAATAGAAGACATAATTAAAAAGGAGTGTGCTTTTAGATTCTTTTTTAATCCTTTAAAAGCATGAAAAAGCATGCTTTCTACATCACTATCCTGCTAATCAACTTTCAGTCTGCCTGTATATATTCTAAGCCCAGTTCAACTGATCGCTGCTTTGAGCAGGTAGATCTATGCAGCACAGCATGACTTTCATTGACTTACTTAAAAACTCAGATGCAGGCACCTTTTCCATTGCTGCATGGTGGGTCTTTTTTCCTAACAATTGAAGGTACCTCCTAAAATAGTTAAAGGAACTTGGCAAAAGCTTGAGAATTTGAGTTCTGATGCTGTAATTTCCCCAAAGAGGTAGTCACATACATATATATATATATATACACACACAGAAGGGTGAGTGCATGTCTGTGTAAATGTATCTGCATACAACTGTATAAGCAGAGATTATCAGATCATGCAGATTTATTTCCCATATATCATTTTATATTGCTTGACAATATGATAGGTGAAAAAATAAAGAAGTCTGACACTGAGCCTGAGGAGAAATTTCATCTTTTACAGCTGGAATTATATTCATTTCATGTTAGCCTTCAGTTCGCATTGTATTCTTCAAATTACAAACCATTGTCTTCTGTTCACTTTACACTTCAGCTTTTGGAATCACCATGGAAACAAAATACCATAAGAAAGCGGCACAATCACATTATACTCTTTCAAAAAAATCTATTAATGGATAGTTTAGCTTTGTAAAACTTTATTTACACACTACTAATAAGTGAAATCATTAGAAGATGTCATTTTTTGCAGAAGGGAATTTCTTTTGCTTATACTATTTTTTTTTTTCAATTTGAAAAAAATAAGAAAGATTGTTACATAAGATGCAAAGATAATCCCTTACTTTGGGGATACAACTAAGTGCATTTATGCAAGACATTATCAGAAAAGACAGTTATTTTCCAGTGTTGCATGCACACCTTGATTCATGGTAGTAATAGCTGATATGAAGCTTAGAGATGCTAAACAACTTAGGGTTTTTTTTTTTAGATTAACTGATCTGTTGATTAAAAACTTAATAGATTAACCTAAAGAAAGCCTCCTACTGTAGATCTGCCCCCCTTTTTTTTGCATTAATTTTCACTGTGCATGAAGAAAGCAAGAGAGCAAAGCAGGTACTCCACCTGACGCAGGATGGCTTCCTTGTTTGCCAGCTCATTCTCCAGCTTGTCGTTCATGTCGTGGATGGAGGTGGATTCTCTCTGTGCACTGAGGTAGCGCTTCTCCAGCGTAGTTATTCTTTCCTCCATGTCCTCCTTCTGTGCCATCGCCTAATATGACAAAAAACGCGCCACAAAGCATCAAGAACCATGCAATTAAAATGGTACATAATTTTATACCAGTTTAATTTTCATGCTCATAGTAGACAGGGATGTAAGGTATGCTCAGCAGTAACTTTTCTGTTTTAAAGATAATTTGTTTCCTTTGGGATTTCTGGTAACTATGATATCTAAAGTATTAGGTGCTGAGTGGAGCAAACAGAATATTTTTCCAGTTTCTGTACTTTTCAATGCAAAAAGCATAGCAAAAGCAGCTCACATTTACTTGCCTGCTTCTTAAAAAACAGTACACTTGATCAGAAAAACAGAGAAACCGAAATAGCTACATAATAGCAGAAAAAGTGCAGTGATGTGGGGAAAAAATGTATATGCACAGTTCTACTCTCATTTCTGGGTCCCGCTAAAATTTTCTGCTGATGTACATGTAGCAGATAGCCCATAACATGTTCTGAAATTTCAGGAAACATATGGATACATAACATAAGCATAACATATGAGTGTATTAATAATATAGGTAACAGATCACAATCTCTTTAAAACCTTGAGTTGTTTTTAATTGTGTATTAGAAGCTAGCCTCACTGAAGTCAATATCTGTAATTTAAATAGATTATTCATTAGTCCATATATTACGTTGCTTATTTATCTTTAATTTTAGTGAAATCAGAAATTTTTATTGGTTTTAAACTCATGTCTGCCTCTTGAGAAGACTTACACATTGCCCCATAATCTTTCACAATGAAAATATTTACTGATGGGCATGTCTTGCTGTTTATGTTATATTACATTACAACAATAGTGTTGAAATAAGTGAGATTATTTTGCAAGAAAGACATAATTAACATGTAAAATGGATCCAAATGGCTAGTCTTAAAATGGACCATATCCAGGTGATCCATTTGTATATTGCTAGAAAGAAAAATGACTAATATAGTAATTAAGTATGCAATTAAAAACACACACACAAAAAAAATCCGGTAATCTATCCAAGTTACAGAACACTAAACTACACTTCTTGTTGCAGGTATTTAATTTTCTGCATTGGGAAGACTACCTTTTGTGGCAGTATGAAATAATGAAGACCAGCACTTCCACCTTCACAAACACCTCTCACAGCAGATTTTTGCACTGACATTTGGTAATTATTCTACACGCAAATGAGTTAGTGGTCACTTTGCTTGGGAAGTGAAGGGCTGAAAGCAAGTAAGCCTGTAGCTGGTGTAAGGTTGTATTTAAGAGTAACAGAAAGTGGTAATCAAGTGTCCATGAGACAGCAGTATTTCTCAAAAGGTAAATCAAAAAGGAGACACTAGAGACCCCTAGTGATATAATGTAGCTGTGGTGGAAAAGGAGAAACATACCAGTGCAAACTATTCTTTGTAACTGGATCAAAATTATACAGTACTTTACAATTTGGGGTACGAAGACGTGGAGACACTTTGATGGGTCAGGAGTTCTGAAGGAACATTTCTTTCAGAATACTAGAAATAACAGGTTGAATACATACATACAAATGCATATGTATATACATACACACACATACAAATCAATATTAAATACTGGTATTGTAGGAAGCAGTGTAACAGAAAGTTAACTACTCTAATTTCAAAATACTAACACAGATTCTAGAAGCCAACCATCTACACATATTGAGAGCATCCATGTAAAAGAAGACACTCTGGAGACTACTAAGGAGCACCACAAATTTAAGAGGAGGAAAGAAAAAGAAAATTTAATTATATTTCCATTTATTGAGCAAAGGGAACAGCATATTGTAACAGGAGTAATGAAGTTACCACACATGATTAAATATTATAATTGATTATAAAAATAAACCATTTTATACAACAGCCCAGGAGTTTTAAACATGTACTTTAGACTGTCTATGTGACCAGCATCTCTATTTACAGAGTTCATCTTAAAAACTTGAAATAGCTGAAAACTTGACAGAAAGTGCTCTGGTAATGTTAAATCACAAAGGAGTTGACCTTCCTCCTATTAGATTTGCACATATGCACACCCACTTTTATGAACATGGTTTTTATAAAGAGACTTCTAGTGTTATTTCTTAATGTAAATTTTGCATTTCCTATGTACAAGGGCCTTGGATCAGTGCTCAACTTTTGCTGTCCATATTCATTGGCCTCAATCAGTTTGTAGTGGGCATCACTGGAACAACAGTCAAGAGATACGAGGTGCCCGTCATGAACTCCTTACCTCTCTAATGTCTCTCTGATATTTACTGTTCATTTCCTCTGTTTTAATGAGCTCCTTTCTGGCAGTCTCTGCTTCTTGCTCTACCTCTCCTACCCGGGAAGACAGTGCAGCCAAACGCTCCTTCATTTGTGCCATTTCATAGTTTTGCTTTTCCAGTAGTTCCTGAAGTTCAACAACTTGACTGGCTTCATCATTTGAGTCTATAGAACCATTGGACAAGCGCTGTTAACAGAAAAGTGACATTATTTATTAATTAACTTTTCATGTGGACACTATCTAAAGAAGTTAGAAAATAAAGATTATCTTTAAAAATACAAAAGCAACCAGGGAGAGAAAAACACAATTTTTATGGTAGATAAGACAGGCGTTGCTATAAGAAAATGCAAAAAATTAGTATGCATTCATTCATTCATATCAAGGCATTCCAGAACGAATATCACACAGAGAAGTAAATGTTTGCATTAAGAGTAGAATACCACACAAAAATAGCTGACACTGTGACTATTCAAGTACAAATTGCAACAATAATACTCCTAAAAAGCACCAAATTGCATGCATACGTCATAGCTAAACTCATACAGCACTTAATCAAAATCTACTTCGTTTGTAAACGAGGCCATGCTGCAGACAGGAAGCAACGCTCATAAATCACAAATTCACTGTACCAGAAAGTGCTCAGAGTCTGGACAACACACTAGCTAAGTCTATATTAGAAACAAGTTCTGCTGAAGTGTTTTGTGTGCTGCTGAAAAGCCCTGGTATGATTTAGCTATAAAGCAAAATAATCAATGCCAGAACCCACAGAATATAGCCTCAGGAATAGGGTTTATATTGCAAATAAATTATTTCAGGAAAGAAGTGTGTTCTCTAGCAGGACTTGTTGGCATTGTCTTATTATAATATAGTCACACTAACCTGTTCCAGCATAGGCTTATGCCACGGTTTCATAAAATTTTAATGTTATCACGTCAAAAAAAAAAAAAAGGCAAAAAGAACAAGCGAAACCACAATGACTTGATTTTGACCTATAGCATGAAAAAAATAAAACCAAAGTAGTCCATCCTGTCATTAACTTTCTTGACTAGGTGCAATTTTATTAGTTAGATTTATACTATGCAGTATCAGAAGAAAGCATTTCGCTGTAATTGTAAATTGAAATAGGTTTTGGATCTCAAAGACTGTCATACATGAATTTTGGCCCTAAAAGGTGCTTGTTGTCCGTCAGGTAGCAGGCTGTATAGCAATGCATATATGAAATATATCTAGCAAGATCTGAGAGGAAACCAGGCTTACTTTCATTATCACTTCTGTATTATTGTCAAAATATATTTATACAGAAGTCTTCCAGCATATTCAAAGAACACTACTTTGTTTAATGGCTTTAACAACATTCTTTCCCCAATCAGCCATAAAATGAACCCAGATCAAGACCACCTGCCCCTCTGCAGATCACTGAATAAAATTATTTCTCTCAAAATTCATTACATCAAATAACTCAGTTCCAAAATTGCTTTCTTTATACTAGTTAATTCTATTATCTTGACATTTTATGTTAGCTGTTGAACCATCATTGATCTTCTTTCAAGACACCATGGTAAAATGACAACAGTAATTTAAAAAATTATTTACACTCAGTTGTTTGGAAAGTGTTCAGTTAGTCTACTTGAATCAAAATCCCATTAATATGCAGCAATCAAATATGTAAACAAATTAGTACTTGAACAGGATAAAACGTTCTTGCCATCATGTTTTATCCCATTGGGTAAGCTTGAGGTAACTTTTTCACCTGTGATAATCATACTGTTTCATAGTTTTAATCTCATGCAGCAATTTTAGAAGTTGTCACAGAGGAACAAATTCTATCTTGTATTGAATGTGACCTACAACTCTCTAAATAGTGGTCCAAGAATTGTTGCAAGGCTGTAATAAGCCAAACAGCAAAACTGAAAAGCAATAAATGGCTCATGATCACGTACTGTACACACTGGCAGATAAATATTCATTTATAAATCATTTTTCCTTAAGATATTAATAAAAAACCCACATAAATTAAATGTGAAAGATGTATTTTTCCTACTAATTTACTTAATATCTGGGATGTCTGGAAAGGCAAATAAAAATGTATTTAGAATTAATTTCTCACCGCTAGACAAATGCAGTGATTGCCAATTAGCATGTATATATTTTGATTTATGCACATAAACTTTCCTCATAATTCTGTGATGAACTCTTGATTAAAGCAGTACAAGCTGCTTTAATTCTAATCATTGTTCACTTTTGCTTTACATTATTCCTGTATTCATATATAGAGCTGGTGGGTATTTAAAGTTTCAAACTTACCAAAATGTCAACATTCTTATTTTTCTTAGTATGATTGGGATAAAACAAAAAGTTTTATTTAAAAATCCAGTTAAAAATTAAAACCTCAGCTTAAAATCTGGTATTTTTAGAATTTTGAAGCACACTTTAAAAGTTTACATAGGGACTTTAATTGACATATTGTCACTTTTATGCCTTGATAGATATTATTTTATGATGTATCCATTACATGGGTACATCACATGGAGTAATCACTCCAAAAGACCACATTTAGAAAGCTATTATACATTAATTCAAGGAGTAACTGACATAACAGCCCTCAAGTTCTCAGGAGGGTTTTTACCAACAGTTTTATGGTCACACTTTTGCCTTTCTCCCAAACAAACAAACAAAAAACTTTAAGAAGAATGTGAAGATAGGCTATGCTGGTAGAAGCTGGTAAAACACATCCAGTAGATGGTGTTGATTCAAATACATTTGCTGAATTAGTGAAAGGAGCAGGAACCTCCTATAATCCAGAGGAATTCTCTATGGAATAAGTTTGGGTTCAGAACTGCAGCATCTTCTCTATCACTGGTTTTGTGCAGAATGTCTGTTGCCCCCTCCCCCCTTTTTTTTTTTTAATCTTTTGTGCTGAAATATTTCTTTGTACTCAAAGTGTTTCATACTGATGATGCTGTGTATTAATTGCAATCCATGTGTAAATAAACAATTAGTTGAATACCTATAATAATGAAACCAGAGTTTGAATATATCTCTTCTAATTATTTCCTGAGACACTAAGACAAATCTCAAAAGGGCATGCACATGAAAAGTTTCAAAGTAGACACCCTTAACAGTCATATCCCTACACTACCTAAAATCCCCAATACGTGCAAGAAATAGTGCCAAACTAGTACAGAGGTGAGGAAAAGTAATATACTGAAAGTAAGCTGAAAGAATTGGTTTATCCAATAAGAGATATCCACCTGCCTCTATCACATTTACTTATTCAGACAACAATGCTGCAGAAATAGTGTCACCATATATTTTTGACTTCATCTTTTTTGCTGTCTACAGACACAAGAGGTACACACGGCTGTAACATGTGCACACCTCTTACACACACCATAAGGGTCTCTGCCCTCTCCCCCTGTCCCCTTCCATGGGTTTCTCAGCCAAATGAGAAATCTGGTTGGCATCAGCCTAAGAAACCTAATGCAAACCCAAACATCTTTGCTTTGGCTAGTTCAGAGCAAATAAAGGTAAATGAGCAACTACATCTGAAGCCAGCAATGTAGCACTTGCCTTCCTCATTACTGGGAAGAATGAGGAAAAGAGTAACAGCAAGAGCAACAGCCTACTGTGGGTTTTTGGAGGTTTTTTTGCTGTGTTATGTCACCACATAGCAGATAAATAACTGAGAAATCACAGCCCATACTAAGGGCTTCAGAGGTAGCAAAATGATCTAGGAGGATAAAAAGAAATTAAATTGAATAATTGTCAAGTAAATCTGAGGACAGTGATGATATTAACTACAACAGAGGCAGCATACCACAGAGGAAATCAAAGTTCAAAAATGTCATGTAGGACTGAGCCATAAAGGGTAATATGGATTAAACAAGAAATGTCTATGGGAGAAAAAAAACCCAACAACTTTGAATTGCTTATTGTCTGTGGAAATAAAGGAGAGAAATAAATGTGCATGTTCCCTACCACTGAACAGTATCAAGAGGAAACCAGCATCCCTGGTATCAGAATTTCTTTTTTTCAAGATCCAACAAGCACAGCAGTAAGGCAATCTGCTGCTTGCAAGGAGTGTCAGCAGGGAGAAGGACAACAAATTGGAGAATTACGTACAACAATAAATCCCCTCCTAGATGGTTGCTTTTCTCTCCTATTCTCTCTGCCATGAAATAACAAAAGAAAAACCAGCCACGACCTGGTTTACTAGTGAAAAACAAGAACAATGGTAAATGGAACACCAGAAGAAAGAGTACAACCTCTGTTAATCCATTTCATATTGACCTTTCAATTAAGCCTTAGCAATAATACTGAAGGAAAACTGAGTGGAGATATACTTAAGTTGAGGAAAAAAAGAGTAAGAACACCAGACAACAGCAGTTAGCAAAGAAATCGTAAAATTGTCCCAGGCTATTTATTGCAAAGTACTTCTCCATTATATTTTGTAGAAAAAACCTCAGTCAACTAACTATGTGGCAAAACATACACAAGAAGCTTCATAAATGCAAACCCCAAGAGCTGTAAAAGGCACCTCAAAGGATATTTTCTTTCCAGTTGTAAAACATCTGACAAAGATATGTTTGGTCTAAATACTATCAATCAGTAATTAGTTCCATTTTTTTTGGTGCTAGAATTTAACCTCAGAGTGGTAAGAAGGAAAAAGAGAATATCTCAGGGGGTTACTTCTGTACAGTCATCATTGGAGATAGGATTCATTTACTTGGTAGAACTCCTCCTCAATGACTGCTAGTTTGTGGTAGTACGGGTACAGGTGACACACATGATGCCCATGTACATAAGCATTTCCATACCTGAGGACCAAGTTAAGCTCTGTGTAATCACAAGGTACCTTTGAATAATTGAAAGTAATCTTAAAAGTCACAAGTCTAGTCTTTTAGAATTCCTGGAACAAAGTAGTATTTTTATGGTGTAAGCACTAGGTTGTTTTTTTGTGGGATTTTTTTTTTTTTTTTTTTTTTGTGGGGAGGGGAGGGAGGGAGCGTTTTGGTGCTTTTTAAACCCTGAAATGTGTGCACTGTATTTACTCTTTACTAAGACGCTCTACATTCTAAAGGAGTACTGGTAAGTTCATTGCCCTACTAATCCCTAGTGTCAAATTTGAAGTCCTCATCACGTTCTCAAGTCAGTATAATGTCATTGTGGTTTTTGAGAGCTTACGCTAAACAAATTTCTCTCAGGTTTTCCTAATGTTCAAAGCAACTCTCTGTTTTAGGATGGCTACCTTTGCCAAATGGCATAACCCAGAGAACTTTTAATGCTCTGTTACACTACAGTTATGCCAGAATTATCTTTAAAAACATGAAAACTTTTGTTAAAAATATTCTTTTGATTCTACATATTTTTCTTGACAAGCAACACAAAATCTAACATTAAAATGGATTTTCAAAGGTCTGCATATAGTTAAGTGTTACTTGCTAACTATCAGAACATTCATTTGCCCATATAAATATTGTGAATATATGCTAATAAAAAACACAAGTTTACACAAGTTCTCTCTGAATCTTATAATACACCAAATCAGGGCACTATATTTTTTCTTTTTTTGCCTGTATAAAGTTGGACAGTAAAGGAATGCTCTAAAACATACTAAGTTAAAGCAATTAACAGAAGCTAAGGTTCAGCAAGGAATTGTTTTCAGAAAACTCACAATATTTAGAAAAGGCTACAAAAAGAACACAATGTCGTTGCTGCAGAAGCTCTTGGAGACTGGAACATACTGTTGCCTGCCTCCAGATATGACCTATCTGCCATGAGCCTGTGACCCTAACACTCATGGTGACTGCATTTCACGATATCCCTCTTTCACACCCTGTAATTCTGGGATGGCACCTTAACCTAAATAAACATCACTGACTTGCTTCATTCTGTGAGACTTCTCCCTTCATCTTCTACTAATGCAGGTGTCAGCTCTATAAAAAATATAAGCATTTGGTCAGTTGCACTGACTTCTGGTCAGTGAACTGCTGATATGGCAGCTGAGATATGAAAGCATTCCTGTACTTCATACGCATTACACAGAATTTTGATGGTATAAATCACTTCAGAAATATTTTGGAAATACAACACGGTCAGTAGTAGCATCAACTTTAAAACCTAAGCTATGTTTAGACTCTCTTTGAAGCAAAACATTTGCCATGAATAATACAGATATAGAAAATTCAGCATGAGGAAGAGTAGGAAAGAAATGCCATATAAAGTTTAAAAGATTTAAAAACAGGTGGGTTTTCTTTTCAAGCTTTTAAAACAGTTAGGCAGGCAAATTGGAAAATTTCATCCCAAATCCCAGAGAGAAAAGATTATTTTTAAGTCTGCAGTGGTAGAGATGTTCCTTCCACTTAGAAAAGCTGACCATGACGGCCAAATTATCAGGGGCGAGACAGAAATATTGACAAATAAACTTGTCTGAATTCTGTAGTATAGAAATACTAAAAAGGAAGTAAAATAATCAACAAAGGAAGCTAAATTATATACAACACATGATTTCATGAAAGAAAGTAAAATTCAGTGCTGCAAAGAGTAAGGTTTGCTGATGCTGTTCAAGATGTAAGAATAAATGAGTAACAGGTTACCAAAAGATGTTTTTTACTATAGTGTAGAATTCTTTCACCCCTATTCCATTCAAATACCTCATGCAAAATGTTTTAAAGAAAAAAAAGAAATATTAACACAAATTCATAGCTATGCAATAGCTCAATCACAAGTGACAACTAAACAAGCAAAAGCAATAGGATCATCTTCCATACATTCAGCACACAAGACAGAATGTGAAAAGCTATGCCAAAGATAATAGCATTACACCTAAGCTGACACAGTTGTTCCTAAGTGGTTAGTTGCCTCTTTATGTTTGAAGGCTACGCTATTTTGCTAGGTTGTTCCACATTGGTGTGTGTCAGGCAGCAATCTCAATCATTAGAGGTCTCCTCTTCAGTTACTTTGAATTTTCTCCTACCTCTAACCAATTATCAAAGCCAATGGTCTCTCAAGTGAAATATTTCTTCCCTGCCCCAATACTGATGTAAATATAGCTACTTTCTCCAGTACTTTTCTCTCCAAACATGCTCACTCTCTTGCTCTTTCTACCAAGCCATCAAAAGACTCCAGCTTTTATTACTGCTTTAAAGATCTGGAATAACTCTGTTTCCTGATCAGCTTTCAGCTCCTATTTTTTTCTGATGCCTGTAATGATCTATCACACTTGACTCACTTTGCAAAATGGGCAGGGGGAAAAAAAAAAGGCTTACTGATGGTGGGCATTTTTCTTCTCACTTCGGGTTTCTTACAAAGAACCCTGCCTGTTTCTTTTTTATAGTATTAGAAGTTCCTGAGATCTTACACATGAAAGTGAAATCAGTTCCTGTTTTTTTTTCATTATAAGAACTAGTTAGTTGCCCAAACCAAACTATATATGCAAACCCCACCTCCATTTGCCCTGACTCTTTTTTTCTTATCAGTCTCACCACCCTACCATTAAAAATGACTGGTGTGGTGACTCCTTGCAGTAAATCATCTAGCAAAGGTCAGTCAGTCAATACTGTCAGCTAGCACAGTGCTTGAAGTGTAAAATCCCCCTGCAAAGGTAATAAGACTTCCAAAGCAGTGTTTTAACAGGCTTGATATATAGAAGTAGATAGAGACTTCTATTAGGTAAATAAGAAAAGAAGTTTGTATGACTGGAGAACAAATTAATTTATATGAAACAAATAACTGATTTCTTGAAAAGATGAAGTTCTGAGAAGTCTGTTGATTTGTCATATAAATAATGCATTGTAATGGTTTAAAACCTGCTGCCCCTGGTGGGTGGAGATCTGAAACCCTAAACCAGGTACAAGCCTGAATGAAAGGGACATATACCTGTCCTATTCCCACTCCCCTTTTCCTGTCTTCGGGACTTCCTGCCAAGGTCTATAAAAGGGGAGAGCAAGGAACGCCTCTTCCTCTTGCTCTTGCTCCTTTGACCTTCTACCTGGGCACACGCTGCTCGGCTGCTCCCTGTGCTACACGTGGCCGTGGCCATTTTGGAGACCTGGGCCTGATCTACAGACTCCTTCCCGCCTCCATCCACGTCCAAGGATTGTGCATCCAGCTTCAATCCACCTCAATCCACGGAGATCCAGCACTGGGGAGCCTCAGCACAACATTTGGGTTTTGTATATTTGGAAGTTTAATCTTCCTTGCCTTGTTGTTCCTATAACCCCCCTTACCCTGTTAAACCCCTACCCTTCTTCCTTTCTGTTCCCTGTTAAATAATATATTTCATTTTGTTAATTTTCAATTTGGTGCAAGGTTTTCATTACCCCTGCCTTCCTTATTTACCTCTCTACCTGGGAAACTGAGGGAGAAGGGAGGTGGGACACAATTCTGCCTTCTAACCGGGACAGAACATGCATAAATAATGCGGCTTTTCATTATAATAAATTCCCTATACTATAGGGTTGAGCACTAAGTATTCATGCAGAGATACTAAACTATATAAGCAGAACACTGCTTACAAAATATTTTGCTAGACTCTTTCAGAGAGAATATTAATTTTCATTTTCAGAGAGAATATTTCATACTCTCCCAGATCATAAGATCTTCCTTAGAGCATGAAGATTACTAATCCCAGCTGCAGCTTCTGTCCACATTTCCTTTCACTCTGAAAACTTCTCACATCCCCAGGTGTGCCAAGCCAGCAATCTGAAAGTCCCCTTCAGTACATGTTTCTTTAATTAGCTTTATCAATATTGTCATGGTTACAGGGGCTGGGACCAGTTTATCCTTATGTGGGTAGAACCAAAAACTGTGTATTCTATACTCTCTATGTCAGTGCTCATGGGCTGTTAAGAAAATCATGGGTAGCAGCTGCCCAGGACAGACCTCACACCTCAGGCTATAACAGATAAGGAAAGAGGTTCATGGTCAGGGGAGATGTTAACACCTTCCCACCCAGCAGGAGGAGTCCTCCCTGTTAATGGGCCCATCCATGCCTTGCCCCATGACTCATACAGAGCTCCCCCCAGGAGCTATTTCTGTTTAATGGACCATCAAGGACCCACTGCATGACTCATAGACTGATATCAACCCATTGTGAGATGCTCCACCCAGGGGGAGGAGCCAAGTGCTCCCACCTGGATATAAACTGGGGTTTGGGACAGCACAGGAGGGCTTACCAATTGGATTTCCAGAGGACAAGAGCTACCAGATCTTTTTCTACTGGACCACTGTTTCATCTGGACTGCTACCACCACCCTAACTATAGAGTATCAGGTTGTATTCTGACTCTGTTTGTGGTTTTCCTTTGTATTATTGCTTTTATTTTATTTTTTCTTATTAAATTGTATTTCTGACTTGGAGTCTCTCACTGGTTTGTTTTCAAACCATTACAAATATGAATCCAGAAAGAGATTACTAGAAAGCCAGAAAGATATCTGCACTGCTTGGAAACAACCCCATCATCTGGTTATCAAACATATTTTTTGTCTGAAGTGTGTTATTCATCTAATTCAGAATGTGAATGCTTTGGGGCAAGGATGTCTTTACATACACTACGTGGCCAGTTAAAAGGAAAGATTTTTTTTTTTAATCTATTAATTCAAAACAAAAGAGCACACATGATACAAATTAATGAGTAAAGACTGAAATAAAATTTTCGTCTGCAGTTTTTTGTTTTCTTCTGCAGTTTTATGCTACCCATACAAAAATTGTCAAGACCAATAATGGAACATATTCTGATGATTTCTCTGAAAGAGGCTTGTTACTTTTATTATATCACATCATTTTAATTGTATTTGACCTGCACTCTAAACATTTTAGCCCACTGTGCCTGCTTTGGCAAAACACCTTTTACTCCTACAAGATCTAATGTCTATAAATATTGCCAATGATTTAACGACTTCAGTATTTATAAACTACTAGCATTTGATTTAATTATTGGAATACGTTAGTGTTATGAGTAAGAAGAACAAATGTGATTCTTAAATAAGTTGAATGTGACGGCCTGAGGTATATTATAAAGCAAAACACTCCCAGCTGTTTAATACATATAAAAAGTATTTATCTACAGCTCTGAGTTCCTCACAAAATGAAGCATTATTTATTTAGGGGAAAAAGGTCTTTGTTGCACCAGAACTTTGTACTTATAGAATTTAAAGCGGTGCTCCAGCTTCCCTGTGACAGAATCACTGAGCTGGCCACCTAGCCCACCACCTTCTTGTCATTGGACCCTGTTTCAAATGTAGGTTATTTCTCTCAAAAACCGTTAAAGGTTTCCAGTTCTGGAAACTTCTCCTGCTCTCATCAGTCTGTTCTAGTGTTTAATTCCTTTTACTAGAATGATTGACTGATTCTATTTATATCTAAAGGTACATTTTACATATTTGAATAAAATAATTCTGTTTTCATTAGTCTCTTCTCTAGGCGTTCAGCTTACATTTTAAAAATTCTTCTCACAGGATGTGTTCTCTAGATTTCTGATTGGTTTTACTGCCATCTTCTGAATTCTCAAGACAGACCACAGCTCTCTTCAAGAGTGGGACCCAAATCTGGATACAAAACTCCAGCTGAAACCTCATTGGTGCCAAGGAAGGTCCAGGAACATTTCACATTCTGCAGGTTTTAGTTCTGCTATCATGTCACGGTGTTTGCCTTTATACTGTCGACCCATTATGTTTTTATCATCCACATTAATCCCCAGAACCATTTCTGCAGGATTTTTACAAGCCTGTTTCACATATTATGTATGTGCTGTTTCTTCATTCCAGCTTTTCCATACCTTTTATAAATTCTTTAAAAATAGCTATGAGGTTTTAGCAAAGAGCTCTTTCCATATCAAGGGACGAAGCTTATTCCCTACTTGGTGCTGAGATACTACCTCTGTCATTGGGAATTACATCACTCTAGGTTATCTTCAGTGTAGGTCCTACCTTCTGAATAATTCTGCTTACTCCTCATAAGACATTTAATCCATTTCATCTTCCCACTTTGTGATTTATAATAGAACCTTATCTGAATGGATAGCAAGCTTTTTCTACTTGGTCTTCTACCACATGACAACAATCTTTTTCTACATTGTCCCATCAACTACCTACATTTATGAAATTTTATGAAAATTCATACACTTCCAACATAAGGGATGTGACAAAATGCACCTATGGAGTGCCTTTTCTTCTTTTTCACTAAGGCAGAAATCCTCCTGTCAAAGGCATTCTTGCTTTTACATGAGGTATAGACTGATTTTGCCCATCAGCTGCTGAAGCATTATTCCAGAACTGAGAAAATCAAAGATCACTTGGCAACACCACATGCACTGTCTCACTTATCTCCAGCACGTACCTGATGAGAACACCAATCCTTCTTGTCCCAAAGCTTAATCATCATTTTGGGTTTGCTTACAATAAATAAACTCCTGTTGTATTGCCAGTACAAAAACTTAAAGCAGCAGATGAACCTTAGTAATACTTTAACAACACTCTGCACTCAAGTTTCCTCAGAGGTACATCAGGTGTAGTCAATAAACCCTGCTCATAGTGGCAGGAGGGGCTCATCTGTTGTCATTCACTGCTGGCTGTTTCAGATGATAAAGCACTGATATTTAGAAGTGCACATAAGCTATGCCCCTGCAGGAGGGCAAGCTCCATCTTCATTGTTTGTGCCATCACAGCTTCACACAAGCTCAGCTTCTTTCCTTTAACATTCCTGTATGCATCCTCCATGGTACCATCTTGATCTCTAATGCTGATCCAACCCTACCTGCTTCATAATAGATTTGCCAATGGGCACTTTATTCCCTGGGAATTCTGCCTCTGATAGACTTCACTTGTGGGGAAATCAGGCTCTTGTCCTTACAGATCAAGTGAAGGATCTGTGTGGCAGCAAATAGTGGTCATAGATCTAGGCAGGAGAATATCTGATAACAGAAATGGTTGCATCTTAATTCCTATGGCAGGTGAGCTTTGTCAATTTTTATTAAATATTTTTTCCAAGTGCTTTGAAGCTCTTCTGCTTGTGTGTTGGCCTCTTCCTAAGTTTCTGTATTTGCTAGCTTTTAAATTACTCTTGCCAAAATGATACAGTGTAGAAGCTTCATGGTCACAGAGCAGAAATTTTAACATACCTGGTGAAGGTCCCGCTCTAGAGAATGTGTGACCTTACCTGTTTGATGGCCTTGCATCCACCTGCCAATGAAAGCAGCTCACAGTGAGATCTGCAGTCTGTTCCAAACACAAAAAGCTCCTTGACCCAAAAAGCTTCTTAATGTTTTGTTGTTGTTGTTGCTTTGTTTTAAATCAGGATAATTTCATGTTGAAATCCCTAATACGTTCCTACAGCAGATTTGGAGTTTCATGAAATTATAATTAAAAGCCGTTCACTCTTTCTCTTAGATTTTTTTCCTTTTCATAGTTAATACTTCTTATTGTTTCTATTTTACCATTATTTTCTTTTGAGATATTTCATTTCAGCTTGATAATGAGTCTCTATTTATGATTACATCCTGTCACCATTAATAAGATTTCTATTTCTTAAAGATTAACTAGCTTGATTGCCCTTACTGCTCATCTGAAAAAAAAGAGTATTATGTACTGAGCCACTGCTTTATAGAAATCAATTTTTGGTATAGTAGAACAATTTTCTTTTGAACTAATTTTTTTTTCAAGTCTGTAATTCAGCTTAACAAGGCCAACTTAGATTGTTTTGATTAGGGAGCATAAAAGTTTTCTGGGTGTAATCATAGAATGTATTGGGTTAGAAGGGACCTCTAAAGGCCACTTAGGGCAACCCCTCTACAATAAGCAGGGACATCTCTAACTAACTAGGTCAGGTTGCTCAGGGCCCCATCAAGCCTTGAATGCCTCCAGGGATAGGGCCTCCACCACCTCTCTGGGTAACCTGTTATAACGTTCAACCACCCTGATATTAAAGAGCTTCTTCTTAATGTGTAACCTAAATCTACCCTTTTCTAGCTTAAAGATGTTACCCTTTGTCCTGTCACTACAAACCCTTGTGAATAGTCCCTTCCTTTGCTCTCTTGTAGGCCCCTCTCAGGTACTGGAAGGTTGCTATCAGGTCCCCCTTGACCCTCCTCTTCTCCAGGCTGAACAACCCCAACTCCCTCAGCCTGTCCTCCCAGGAGAGCTGCTCCAGCCCTATGATCATTTTCATGGCTCTCCTCTGCACACAATCCAACAGCTCCACATCTTTCTTGTGCTGGGGGCTCCAGAGCCGGACACAGGACTCCAGGTGAGGCCTCACCAGGGCACAGCACAGGGGCAGGATCACCTCTCTCCATCTGCTGGCCACGCTTCTTTTGATACAATCCCAGGATTCAATTAGCCTTCATGAGCATTGGTGGCTCATGTCTGGCTTTTCATCTACTAGTACCTCCAAGTCTTTTCCCACAGGGCTGCTCTCTAGCATGTCCTCTCCCAGCCTATATTGATAACACTGGTTGACCCGGCCCATGTGCATGACCCTGCACTTAGTCCTGTTGAACATCATGAGGGTCACCTGGCCCCACCTCTTCAGCCTGTCCAAATCCCTCTGGATGGCTTCCTATCCCTCTGGCATGTCAACTTCACCATCCAACTTGGTGTCACCAGCAAACTTGCTGAGGGTGCACTCAATGCCACTATCAATACCATTAATGAAGATAGTAAACAACATTGGCCCCAGGATGGACCCTTGAGGGACACCACTTGTCACCTTTTTCCATCTGGACATGGAGCCGCTACTCTCTGGATACAACCATCCAGCCAGTTTCTTATCCACTGAACAGTCTGCCCAACAAACGCATATTGCTTCAGCTTCAAGAGAAGGTTGCTATGGGAGACTGTGTCAAAGACCTTGGAGAATTCCAGATAGATGACATCCACAGCTCTTCTCTTGTCCACTGGTGCAGTCACTTCATTGTAGAAAGCCACCTGGTGGGTCAGACAGGACTTTCCCCTAGTAAAGCCATGCTGATTCTCTTGAATGACCTTCCTGTACTCCACGTGCCTTAGCACATATTCTAGAAGAATCTGTTCCTTGATCTTCCTAGGCACAGAAGCGAGGCTGACACGTTAGTAGTTCCCAAGGTCTTCCTTTCTACCCTTTGTAAATATGGGTGTGATGTTTCCTTTCTTCCAGTCACTAGGGACTTCACTTGACTGCCATGACTTTCCAAATATTATGAACAGTGGCCTGGCAACTGCATCAGCCAATTCCCTCAGTACTCTGGGATACATATCCTGTCCCATTGTGTGAGTTTAGGTTCCTCAGCTAGTCAATAATACTGAGGAAACATTTAATACAAAATTACAATAATGTGTCACTTTGGCTTGCATTCCTCTTTAAATACGCAGAAAATAATGTCTTTATTTCATAAAGGACAGATATTCTTAGTTCCATTTACTTCTGCTTAGAAGTAAGAAGCTCAATAGCTCAAATCAGAAGACACAGCTTGCAAAGAAAGTGGAAAATTAGAGATTTTAATCTCAGCAGTGTGGTTGTATTTAAAAGCACAAGTGAGTGGGATGTTCACTGTTTTAACAAAATTACACAGATGTGTCAAGGAGTAAGATTTGCCAGGAAGAGGGAATTAGCTGAACAGTATTTGTTTGCTGAATGTTTCTCAACCACAGACTATTCAAAGAAAAATACACACATGAAATAAACCACAAAACATGTAAAATTAATGCTTGCAGTGCAAGGGCACCCTTGTAAATTGGATTGACTATAAAATAAATAAGTAAACATGAGTGTTATGTTTTATAAGTATGATTTATGCCACTGTTTATCACATGCCACCAGACAAAAATGCACAATTAGAGATCCAAGCAGCAGCTCTACTCATTTCATCTGTCTGCCAAATGTTATGTTATGCTTGCATTTTAATTTAATAACTGTGATAAGATATGCAACTTGGTTTTTATCAGTCTGGAAAAAAATGGCTTAGAAGAAAACCAGATATTCTCTACCTTTTTTTCCTCTTTCAGCCTTAAGCAGCAAACAGTCCAAATTCTCTACACCTTCATTATTATTGTAAGAGTGCTAAGTAAGTAAAATGCACTTCATTTCTCTCCTCACCAGCATTACAAACATATACACGAATTTAAAGGGTAACAAAGAGGAAAATGACTTTTTCTAGTTTTTAGACCTCTGTTATCCCCTTATTTTTGCAGCAGTTTTTGCGTATGATTCTATATATAGCCTTTCACATACACGTGCCACTACATCTTGTTCTTGTGTATGTGATGCACAGAGGATAACTCAACAGGAAATAGTATCCTTGGTTAGGGTATATTATCCTAATTAATAGAAAAGTTTGTTATATGCTGTTGGTCTAGCTCAATATCCTATCAAATCAGGACCTGCCTATTTGCACTTCCTTTCCATTTAAACAAGCTAATTTTTTGATACTGGTTTCAGTAGGCAGATAATATTCTGAAGGGATGTCCCATAAAATATTCACACTACAAAAATCTAACACCAGATTGTTTCTCATGGTGATTGTGTGATCCATTGACAACTAACATTTTATACCTTTTCATGAACCTTTTGCCCTGGCTCCATTCCTTCAATATGCTCTGATTCAGCAGGTCCTTCACCAGCTGCTATTTTCCTTTGAATGTGTGCATTTTGTTCACGCAAAGCTACAATCTGCAAAAGAAAGAAAATAAGTGGTCAATATATATAAGAAACTGAAAAACAAGTGAACGCACAATTTATTAAATCTACTAACATTTCAATCCTATACTGGCCATTTGTAGCACTTGCAAAATTATATCTGTACGTGAAGAGAAGTTTAAAAACCAAACATAATAATGACTAAAGGCCATTAAAGATACAAAAGAATCAGTAAATGACAGGATAATCAATGTTGTCTTTTTTATCTTTAATCCTTTGTGCTAGGGTACCTATTTTTTAGCCTGAAAGATGAAGAAGCTGTTAGGCATTGATTTTGTAACACTGCAAAAACAAGATCCTTTCTTTGACATGGAACACAATGGATGCCAAACTGGCATTATAGGAAAACAGTCCCAAAGACTATGAATCAAAACCAAGTGATGTAAATCAAAGTGCTAGCTTTATGTCAGTTTGCCCATCTGCTGGCAACTGAAACAGAGGTTTGAAGTGTTTTTTGTTAAGAAAAACTAGCACATAAAAGTTCTCTATTATTGTATTCATTGACTATTTCAGTGCATATACAAGCAGGATGTATTGTATTAAAAATACTGTTTTATTTATTCGTAGCACTAGAAGAAAAAACACGTTCAGGTACCGGAGAATAAGTTTCTTTCTTACCAACTTTTCAGCTTACTCTCAGACAATACAAAAGATGGAAAGATTCAGGTCCTAAAACATTTTTACATGGTATACTATGATAAATTGGAAGATCTAGCTAATATAAAACATTTGTTTTGAGAAATTGCACAGTTAGAGCTATCTGTACCATTCTGCTTTCATGAGCACATATAAATGATTCACTGAATGGATAACATTGTGTATTAAACACAGTAAAACACTGGTAGCATGTATAGATGCTGGTTTTGGAAAGCTGGTGTAAATTTAAAGGCTTCTGTCACTGCATTGTGTCTGCATAAATCCTGAGTCAGAAATACCCTAAACCACTACCTTGTCCTAGAATACAATGGCATGGGGTAGGAGGGAAGACTTAAGGCAGTATTACCTGGTAAGCATGTAGAGCTGTGAAGATTTTGTGGGACATTTAAATTAATTTAATGATTTAATTTTAATCTTAATTATTAAAGTATTTACTCTGATCTCAATTTAGTTTGAAAAAAAAAAAAGGGTTTTTTTGAATTTGTTTTTTAACTTCTGTTTAAATTCTAACTGTGAAGACCATTTGAATCAGCTCTGACCAGCATTTGACATCTCAGGAATGCACCACTTTAAACAACTCATCCTTAATATAAGTGTTGAGAATGGTCGTGATATGAGTCAGGCTGTTTCACTGCTCACTGAATTTTAAGTTACAGCCCCTGCCGAACTCATGTGACTCCCACTGATTCTAGTGCCAAGACTGAGACCTGTGGGCAACACTTCACCCAAAGCAATTGTAGGAAAATATAAAAGAGTGTTAATTAAAACTGAGACAATTTGTGTCTTTTGGGACTGTACAAATACACTGAGCTTTAAAATTTTTTGCTTAAATAAGAGAATTAGGTCAGTCTTAAATAACAGAAGAAAGTCTTTATAATCTCTTTAGCACAGACTCCCTTTGTACAAAGTAATCAGTACTTTAAGAGGGTTTTTTTTCTGAATAGCTTCACTCATTTCTTTTTCTTTACGGTTCAAATGGTTCTCAGAGCTAAACTACAGAAATTATGGATCTAGCCTGTTGCAGTGCTGGTTTCTGGAGACAGAGGTTTCTGTTACCTCTTTGTCCCCAAACATGGGCACACATCCAGAATTTTCCATCTTTCCCAGGTTGTGGTTGGCTTAGCCACCACAAGACCAATCCCCTAACACCCATTGGACCCCTGACCTGTAGGTAACCCATCTGTGTATCCTTACAGGACAATGCCTTTGTAAACCCACCTACCTACCTGTTAAAAACCCCTGGCCCCAAGGCCACATGCTCTTTCGCTTCTCCCCCTGGGGTGGGTGCTGTTTCAGTGCCTGCCTCAGGTGTTTTTTGTTTGTTATTTTCATGTTATTAAAACCTTTTATTTTGGAAGAAAGCGATTGTTGCCCATCCCTCCTTTAACCGCCACTGTCCTCCTCTTCGCTGAAGACCACCCTGGAGGTAATACGGGGGTCCCGCTGGGGGTGTTTTCTTCCCGGGCAAAACCAGCGGGTTTAAAACCCTTTAAATATATTTTTGAAAAGTAATACTAGCCAAGCAAAATTAGCCATTAGTTAGTGCTAAAAGTGGCTTCCGAGTAGACTAAGGGAGATACTGCAATGTATACATTATAAAATTATGATTTATGGAGAGTAATTATACATCATGTGAAACCAACATAAAATCACAGGATATGTGAACTGGCAGCCAAAAATAGATCTAGATTTTCATATAACCTTTCATTGATCTATTAAAATGTAGACTTCACTATGCCTTCATTCTGAATTATCACTTGTGTCTAATCCAGATCTTTAACCAACCTTTAGCTCAATAAGAACATCATATAAATGCTATTGAAAAATTTTGCCATTTCATCACATATTCCACTATGGTTTAATTTTTCTTAGCCTATGCTGGTCTTTAGACACCCTAGGAACACCACTTTTTAAGTAGAGTAAATAAATAAATATCAATTATCCCTCAAACATGAAAGGCAAATAAAAGAATGCAATATCATGTACTATTATTTTGGGGGATTCACTTGATTTTTGAATGCTTGGGAACAACTAGTTTGCCAAAAGTCTATCCTTGTTAAAGCCGATTGTTTCAATGGTTTTGTTACTGTAATGAATGGAGAATAACTCTGTACAGGAACAACATGGAGTCTGAAGCCTGGCATGTCTTAAAAGTTTCAGCTCTAGTGGAGTCATCAGATAACAGATCTAAGCTGCTAAGAGCCACACAGCTAACGTGCTTTCGTACTCCTTCTCTCGTTGTGATTTGAAGAGTAAATTAAGGCAGAATTAATGTTCCTAAGGAAGCATGGAAACTCTCCTGTCTTACAAATATATGTGAATTTTTACTTCTCAATTAGTTGAAGTAATTTTAATTGCTACCACACCCTTGTTTATTACTTACTTAGTTCTTATTTGACTGGAACTTTCAATAATGTGCAAATTATCTGCATATGTGCTGATTTAAGCACATAATGTGTGTAATTTTCTACAAAGGAATCAAAAACATGGCTGAATGGATGATGATGATGGAATAGGTGAAGGCACAGAGAACTGTAAATATTTTCCTCAGTAGCCTCTGAATCATCTTAAATTCTAATGATCATTACTACAGAAGACAGTGATAATAGGTAAGAAATTGATTGTTCAACATAGATAAAACTCAGTAATACTACATTTGACAAATGCCCATTTCTTATATTGGTGCTTTTATCTTTATGACATCCAACTTAACACCTACACAATATTTAACCCTTTAAGGTTAAATTTTTAATGACCTTCATGCTAAGTTTCCTTTTCAAAGATAAAAAAAAAAAAAAGTAATACTCTCAAGGATGGAGTCATATCTGCTAAAAACAAGCCCAAACGAAATTATAAAAAATTAAGAGACAGAATAATAGAAAATAAATGTGGATAAATATCATTGTTGTACCCAAAACTGGATAATCAATCTAAACATTCAAGTCTAAATAATATCTACTAAAATATAATCAAACATGTCACATTTTTTCCTTATCAGTATCTGATCTCATAATCAAATTATTAGATTCCTTTTCTAAATTACTATTACAGACATCAAGATTTGACCTGGGTCACAGCAACACACTTCAACATGACTCTAACCTAAAGTGAGAGTAAAATTGCAGAGATGCTAGTCTCTCCATGTCTAAAGATAGGTTCCTCTCACAAGACTAAATTTGGCTCCATGATAATTTTGCAAAACTCAGTCAGCTAAACTGAAGAGTTTTTCCTTGACTGAGAAAAATGAAACTACAGTTGTGAATTTATGATTAAAATTTAGAGTATTACTTTTCTCGTTGGACCTTTCTAACTTCTGTGGCTTAAACTCATGAAAATATTCTGTATTCTGAAGAAACATTTCTTGATCTTGTTCTCTTTTCACACACATGTCAATCTTCAACATTCTTCTCACTTTTGTAGTCAGTTTTTATGACTGACAAAGAACAATATTTTAGCATTGAAACTTTAAAGAACTTCCACTGATTTAGGTTCTATCTTCTGGATTCCAAATACACAGAGAAATGCATAGCACAATTTCTGAAGCCCCACTTGGTCATAATTCTTCTTAACATCTTCTTACACAACTTTTACCTTTGTGTGTCAACTCTAAACTATTTCCAACTTTCCCAAAGCCCAGCTTTTTGACTTAAAATTTTGGCACACATCCATACCATATTACTCATATAAATTCCCTCAAAAATCTTATAATCTGTGTTCATTTTCTACAGATACCACTGAATCATGTGGTATTTATGAAGTTAGGTTTTAACAACTCAGATTTAAAATTAGAACTGGTCTTCATTTCTGTAAATGACCAAATCTACATCTCATACCTGTACACTTGAAAAAAGTAGTCTGAATTGAAACGCTAAGGCAATATTAATTTCAAGTAGGAACAGATCTGAAGAAGTACTTGATATTCTAAAACCATAGCTGTGTTGGTGAAACAGACAATGGAATAAGACCATAATGTAATAATTAATAAAGATTACACAAGGGTATAAATGAGTAAGTAATAGCATAAATTCCATCTGCATAAATTCCATCTATTTAGCAAGGTATGCAGTCTGATTACTGTCTGCAATGGGACACTAAGATATACAAATGAAAGAAAAAAATGATTAATACTGTAGCTGTGAAAACTACTAAACCATGGAGGATAACCAAAAGCTAAGGAAAATCAGTACACAAAAAATGGCAAAATTTGAACTAGTCTCAGTGGACAAAAGAAAAATAAACTGGAACACACAAACTATACATAAAGATGCAAGTTATTTTGCAAAGTCTCTCACAAGACACAAAATAAAGCAGGAAAACTATTTTCTGTACATGTTTACTTCAGGTATTTTATGAAATAATTAATTTAAAATTGAGAGGTGTGAGGTCAGAATATATTTCTAAACACATAAAATCCTAAAAGACTGGGTACCTCTGCTGCTGAAACTTAATCATTTCTCTAATTCCAATTGTTTGAGTGGCCATTTGTTACCTTCATTATAGTTTCAGGATACTATGTATACTTAATATACTTACCTTTAACAGCAGTGAAAGGAACTACCACATTACTACACTTTTTAAAATAACAATTGCCTACTATAGATCCATTTTTTTATTTATGCACTTGTTGGTCTGTGCAGTCTACATCATTCAAAAATCTATGTTACATTCACAAAACTTATGTCTGAAGCGCTGGGGTTAAACCCCCAGCCCTGAATACGGGTTGGTGTATGGAC
This sequence comes from Merops nubicus, assembly GCF_000691845.1. Lineage (NCBI taxonomy): Eukaryota > Metazoa > Chordata > Aves > Coraciiformes > Meropidae > Merops > Merops nubicus. The sequence continues at coordinate 14,020 of NW_008627881.1, read as the reverse complement.
GATGCCCACAATCAGGCAATAAAGATCCTCTTGACTGGTTTTCAGCAGGGTCTGGGCAGCCTTGGGTGGGAACTGATTAGGAGACCACCACCAGGTGTTTCTGCCTTCCACATTAACATCTTGTATGGCCCCCAAGTTAATCACTAAGAGCTGATTCTACATCCAGCAGAGTTGAGGAAGTTTAGCTACAGAGTAGATGTGTTGTGTGGGATTTCCAGTTGTTGGAAGGGTTCCCTGATTGCTCATGGCAGGTAGAGTTCCCAGTGATGGTGGATAAGATCAAGGACAGGAAGAGGATTATGAGACTTTCTCTTGGCAATTACTCTACGTTTGGGATTGGGCTGATAGCCTGGTTTACTCCAGATCCCATGGCCTTGTTTTGGAATTGGCTTGCTCCCTTCTATGCTGCATTATGTGTTGTGAGTGAACACACTGATCTATTCATTCCTCCAGTGGTGGGCCACCTTGGATCTCCTGCATACGATCTAAGACCAGAGGGATCTAAGACCAGAGGGAGGGATCTGGCTCTTGTGCTGCCCATTAATGATAATATCCTTTCTAGTTGGGCAAGTGGTCAGCAAAAGAGCATCTTGTCTCTTTACTACTGTACAGGTATCTCAAGCATCAATAGAAAAGCTTTTATCAGATTTCCCAGAAGTGCCTATTGTCTCACTGCCAGACTTTCTCTCAAAGCATTCTTCGGCATTCTTCAACCCATTGTAGTTTTTTTCAGAGATGTATGAAATTTTGGGTGCGTTTTGCCCTGTATTTCAGTGTTCTGGGCTTTTTTGTGAGCATGTACTAAATGAAAGATGACTGTTACTTTGCAACCAGATGTGTAAGAACAAACCTGAGTTTATCATTTTATTGATCAAATTACCTTAAATCCAATCAGAAAGTAGCGTGTAGCCTACAAAGCCACCAAGAAAGTGGATATAGTTTAGATATTATATAAATTTGTAAGAAAATATTTCCCTGTTCAAATATTAAGTTAAAATCCTTCCAGGTCAGTGGAAAGGAACTAAATGCATTACTTCTGCTATGAATCACGTATTTGGTCCATAATTAGCACCGACAACTCCAGGAAGGAAGAATGATATCTTTAGACAGAACAATAGATTTTGTAGTTGAAAGCCTGGAGGAGCTCATGATTTGGAAGTATGAGATAATTGCTGGTGGTGTTAAGTGATAAGACTTGGGGTGAATCAGAGAATATTTACCAGGTAGTGACCAGGCAGAATAACATCCTCACCACCAGGCTTTCCCTGTAAGCGTTCTGACATGCTCAGGAAGAAGTTGTTGTTACTGTCAATGTATACCATGCACTGTAAATTGCAGGGATAGTATTCTAGGTACTTTTCCTACCCATAACAACTTCCTTTGCTTGAAATCTTGGCCCTCTAAGGCCTTGTGCTGCTGTTCTGTAAAAAGTGAGCATTCCATATCTGATCTCAGCACAGACCATGGTCTACTTAGAGCAAAAATGTGAAGTTTCAGCATTTGGCATCCTGTATCACCCAGTAACTTAAAGCAGAATTACAAGAACTAGGCTGAAAATCTTGACCTGATCTGGCTAGCACACAACAGGATAACAGAAAAGCCAAAATACTGAATGCTTAGATTAAAGCAGTTATCTGATTCCTTCTATAAATGTTGGAGAAAGAAATGTTGCCAGTGGAAGTTCTAAGTCTGAAATAGGTGGGTTGAATGACATGCTCATCCTGGCTGATGGAAAAATAGACAATTATGTTAAACTAGATGCTCCCATAATAATGGCTAAATTTAAGCATAATACCATCAAACGACTGAAGAAATTCCAGAAATAACTCAAGTTATGAAGTAAAAAGCAGGCCTGGAATATGGTATTACACACTAACTGGGTCCTGCTCACTTCTCAGGCACAGTCAGGAAAACTGTTTTAGTTACCTTATGGATGCATACTTCCTTTATCACAGTGTGCTTACAGTGCACAGTACTGTACACAGTACAGCTCAGAGAAAACAAATAGTTATATTTTTCAAAAGTATATTTAGCCTCTGTGTAGACTAAATAAAATCCTATTCTAATTTTTAAAATAGTTGCATAATCAAGTTCTCTATTGACTTTTCTTTGAATGTTTTTGATAATTGTATTTAAAACCATTCACCAGTAAACAATTTAAATGTAATTACTACAATCATCTTGATTTAATTTTATTTTCCATTGAATAAATTATTACAGTATGTAGAGACATTCAATTTAATTAATAAACATATAAGGCCAAATGTTTACAGAGCTTTCTTTTTGTAGAATTCCTCAGGGAGTGGAGTTCCTCAGGGGTCTGACCTGGGTCCAGTGCCATTTAATTTTTTTTAATGTCTTTGTCAATGACATGGACAGTGGCACTGGGCACACTCTCAGCGAGTTTGCTGATGACACAAAGCTATACAGTGCGGTGGATTCACTTGAGGGAAGGGAGGTCATCCAGTGGGACCTTGACAGGCTTGAGAAATGGGCCAATGAAAACTGCATGAGGTTCAGCAAGTCAAAGTCTAAGGCCCTGCACCTGGGTTGGGACAATCCCAGGCACAGTTACAAACTGGGTACAGAGTTGGTTGAGAGTAGCCCTGAAGAAAAGGACTTGGGGATGTCGATTGATGAGAAGCTCAACATGAGCTGTCAGTGCACCCATGCAGCCCAGAAGGCCAGCCACATCCTGGGCTGCATCAAGAGGGGTGTGGCCAACAGATCAGGAGAGGTGATTCTCCCCCTTTAATCAGCTCTTGTGAGACCCCACCTCGAATATTGTGTCCAGTTCTGGTGTTCCCACCATAAAAGGGACATAGATCTGCTGGAATGAGTCCAGAGGAGGGACACAAAGTTGATCCAGGGGCTGGAACAACTCTGCTATGATGATAGGCTGAGGGCACTGGGATTGTTCAGCCTGGAAAAGAGGAGGCTCGAGGGGGACCTTATAACTGCCTTACAGTACCTGAAGGGAAGCTACAGGAAGGCTGGAGAGGGATTTCTCACAACACCATGCACTGACAGGACAAGGGGAAATGATTTTAAACTGGAGAAGGGTAGGTTTAGACTGGATCTTAGGAAGAAGTTCTTCAGTACAAGGGTGGCGAGACTCTGGAATAGGTTGCCCAGAGAGGTTGTGGGTGGCCCCGCCCCGGCGGAGAGAGGTTGTGGATGCCTCCTCCCTGGAGGTGTTCATGGCCAGGCTGGATGAGTCCTTGAGCAACCTAGTCTAGTTGAGAGGTGTCTCTGCCCATGGCAGGGAGGTTGGATTAGACGATCTCTAGGGTCCCTTCCAACCTAAGGCATTCTATGATTCTATGAATTCTTTCTAACATTTACAAGATTTTTTTTTTTCTCAATTATTCAGATTTTTCTACTTTGAACTTATTTATCATTAAATAGTTTTAGAACAAGCTAAATATACTATTTTGTTGTTAACAGATCCTCTGAACAAACATATGTTAGACAGTCCCCCCCAAAAAGTAAGAACCTGAATCACTTAAAATATGTATGGCATTAAGGGAAGACAATTATTTTTAGCTTTTGAAAAGCTGTTCTTTTTGAACTTGCCCTGTCTTGAACCACTGAACTTTTTTCTTTGGTCTTCCAACACTGAAACAACTCTGCCCTAGGTAATTAAACTCATTGGTAACCATGTTTTACTTTGCTACAACCAATAGATCTAGAAGGCTTTTTGTTTCATCTCCTCTAATCCAGAAGGTGTTTCTTTTTACACAGATAGTATTCTAAACCAAACTTCTTGTGGCTTTTTTGTGTAAGTATTCCACCCAGCTCTTACTTATGTAAATCCTTCAGAAAACAGTGAAATTGCCTACTTGGATGTCCTCCTACATTACTCTATCATAACAGTCTATATTTAAAGTGTTAAATACCAGATTTCAGTCTAGTGAGAACATAATTCAGACTCCTGGTCCACCTTCCGACTTTGCTTTAATTTTGACAGGGATAGCTTTTATAAAGCTTTAATCAATGTCTATAATTTTCCATGGTAAATATTAAGTGTAGCATGGGGAAAAAAGGATGCTTAGAAACTGAGGTGATTTCCTTCTACTTCAGTGGAAACTTAAATCCTGATTCAAAGCAAAATATATCCTTTTCCAGTTATATTTCTAATATGTGTTAACCTTAACACAGCCTTTCAGAAGGCGCTGGTTAGAGAGTTCGAAGATATTTAAACAAGGTGATTGAAATTGGTTCAATTGTACAATATATTTGTCATTATTAATATTTCATTTTATTTATATGGCCAGAAATGCACACACATTTCCTAACATTTTATACCTAACTTTTGGAAGGAATTATAGTAATAATCAGCATTTCATGTTATCACAATATTGTATAAACAATACACTATATTTCTTTCACTCTTTGCTGAAGGAAAAGCACTGTATGTGAAGCACACTTGCGAGACATTTTCATGCAAGCATTTTAATGACAAACAAATTAAAATTGTGCCTTTTTTAAATCTGAGTAAGAAATAGGTACTTAAAAGGACATTTTTTCATGAGTGGAAAGGTAGTTTAACCAAATGAAGACAATTATGTGAGATTTTATGTCTCACATAATGCCTGCTGTAAATTCTAAGAACAGGACTTACATAAAAACCTCAGATATATCAAAATATTATTTTTAATTGTATTTCTCCATGAGTAAAAAGGAATCTTTTAATAATCCTGTTCAAAAGATACTTTCAATATTTAATTAAATTCTCACTGGATAGTTTCAGCTTTTCGTGCAATTTTAATGACTGTCAGTTGAGATGTGACAGATTTAGCTGCAGTACTTTAAGACATCTGTGCCTCCATCCTCTCAGTCCGAGTTTATCAGCAGAATATCAGAAGCAGTATGAGTAAGTGCCCAGGCAGAAGCTGCAAGTTTCCACTTCAACATAGTTTCAAATAGGATGCAAAACTTGGAAAAGTGGTACCCGAGGCACAGAAATGTATTCTCTGTTGTAGTGGCAAGGGATGCTTTACAAATACAGAGAAAAATCTACCGGGGATTTGGAATTTCCTACCAGGTTCCTCCTGTTAATGCAATTTACAAACAAAAGGCAAAATGAATTGTCACAGTGGTGTCTGAAAGTCTTTCCATTCCCCACTTTCTAACTTATATTCCTTCTTGTCCCACTGCTTTGTAACCACTTGCAGCCTCATAACTGCCAAATTATAGCAATTCCAGCATAGCATAGTATACACTTACCTGAATATGTTTTCATACATATTCACATCACTGAATATATCACTTATAAGTTTGCATGACAGACCACTTGGGAAATGATGAAGAACTCTGTATAGATGGTGTAACGTGATGGTTTAGAAGTAGTCAAACCACTATGAAAAGATTTGAATGGGAATCTGCTTTTACAGTATAGGGCAAGGTTTTTGAATGAGCAATTAATTTTTGCCTGAAAATAGATATATTATTAAGTTGTTTTTTTTTTTTCTGGCAAGAAGATCAGCCATTTCTAGCTTTTAAACATATTGCAATTGAACAGTCTTATTTCCAAACATGCCTAAAATATACATACTGAAGAACTGGGAGAATCCCCTACACTCATGAGTATTGCATGCATCCCAGTGTATTCATTTATCTTGTGTTACATGCTCTGGAATGAGATAAGAAACAAGGCAGGAAAGAGGAAATCATGACACGACACTATTTGGCACAATAAATCATATTTTGCATGGAAGAAACAACTTCTGAGTTGCATCACACTGTGACTGTCTGCAGGATCCCAGAGGATGCCTTGCACACACCAAGCTACAGGGTCTTTTGGTAAATAGTACAGAGGTGGATGCAAACACAAGCCCTGCAGGACAGTGGCTGGATCACAAGCTCTCACCAGGGGAAGCAGAGTTACCAACTGAGTGCTAGCTGCCCTGAAGAGGGACACTTGGAGCACTACTTTAAATGTAGTAATGCACTAACATTTTAAGGCTGGTAATATGACCATAAAGTTTAGTAGTCTCCTTTGCTTCATTATGAATTCTGAACCAAATTAAGCGTTACTGTGTACATAACTGTCTTGTGCTATTGCAGGTAGTCTACAGCATGCACCATTTATTTCTATGGTGCACTGGCAACACTTTGTAAACAGAATAGGATTCATTTAAAGCAATTGTGCAGTTGCTATTATGAAAAAGAATATTTGTCAAGATTTTTCACAGAAGATTACCAGGTACATTTCAGTACATTTTCTTCAGAAACCCTTATCTAAGTAAACAAAAATGTAATTTGTCACAAAAATTGCGTGGAATATGATACAGTGAAAGAATTGTCTTTTACAGAGACTAGCACAATGGAAAAATAATGTCTCAATTACTTGAGTGCTTTATAGTGTGTATTTGACACCTGCTGACTAATTTCTCTTGCTTTTTTCTTGCAACCAAGCTCAACAAAATAGTAACATAATTTTTATTCTTTCCTTATTATTGTCACAAAAACACTAGTGATGTACCCAAACCAGGATACGAAAGCCCTAGAATTTGTTGGTAGTACAGGGTCTGATTTTCATCTGGTCAGAGCTGAGGGCAGATTTGGCAGAAACATTCTGATCTTCATGGTTTTCAACAACGTACGAGTTATTGAATTACATATATATAATATGTCTATATATGTAGTATATATCGTAATACATACACAGCTCATTTATTACATACAGCCTTTGTGTATAATTATATATGGATGTGTGCTTATACATACAAACATATTTTTAGTATCCAGGACATTGACTATAAATAAAATCATGTGCCTCTAGGGCCTTATGTAGTTGTTTTTAATACATAAGCATTTAATTGAAAACTATCCATGTTTAAGGTATATAATTTGGTTAGAAAAACCCTGCTTAGGTCAAAATTAAGTATTTAGCTATTTGCACTGCATATCCATTTTCCTCTTCTGATTACATTAATATACTTCCCTCCAAGTGATACCCGTCTCCCCCAAATGAAATTTTTTGTACTTTGTCTGCATATTGTCACCTAGAGACTTTGAGATTGTTTAGATTTATTTTGACTGGACACATCTGTTATGAAAACACCACTATTCTGCATGTGTAGTCAGTTTTATTAGATTTTCATATACAGTGTATCTGTATTAAAATCACCATCTGTGCTACTGATTGCACAAAATATGGAAATACAACAGATAGCTAGGATATGAGTAAAAATCCAGAAAGGAAATGAAGCTTCCCCCAGAACTACAATTAAAAAATATCATAGCCCTGATCTACATGCACAAACTGAAGAAGTCTCAGCTTAAATCTAACTCTAAATCTGTTGAGAACAAAGTACGGTAGAGTGAATTACAGTCTATATTTCAAATAGTAAGTCAAATGTAGCCATTTAATTTTAGTCAGGTCCTTAACACTTTTCAATGACATTCTTACTGTGAGTAATTTCTTCCATTAATTTCTCAATTGAAAATCAAGGATATGGTTTTCACTGATACCATTTTTATATATTTTTTAATGATATAGAATATTCTTCATAAGCGGAACTTCTAAAATTATGTTTTTTTTTTCGAAGATTACTGTAGCAAAGAATCTAAAGTGATAGCTATTTTCTAATGTTAACCATGGATTCTGTATAGTTAAAGGTACCCAAACTACAGTCTCTGGGTGTAATGTCAAGCAACTTGGATCATTTCCTATGGACTGCACCAACTTAAACAAGCTCACTACAGGTCCTCTTGGAAAAATTCCACCTATACATTGATACTCCTTATTAAAATTAATGAAGATTATTTAATACTTCCTCATGCTGAAATTTTCCTGTCAAGATCCCAAAGAAGTATGAGTGTTTATTTTTGTCCCAGTAAACCAAAAATATACTTTATATTTTGTTTCTCAAGTAAAAAATTTTTTTATGTCTATTAAACACATGATGTAAACTTGTTAGTACTAATTTTTTTAAAAAACTTGATTTTAAAAATCTACTGACATGACTACTTAGGTAAGCATTTACCAAGATAAATCTGTCTTTTGCATATTCCCAGCACAGTCTCTGTTCCTATTTTCCTCACAAATATTTTATCACTATGCTGCTTTGTCAGCATTAGCAGTCCAGTAGCAAAACAGCAATAATTTTTCTCATAGTTTATCAGTAACAAACATGGAATTGATTTGTCATGCTTGTGGACCTTGCTCTGCCTATTGATAATGGAGGGCCAATACAGACCTCTGTGTGGCAAATTACTCTTGATTCACATTATTGTTGACACTGTTCACAGATGTTAGTTTTTACTGTCATGCTAGCTAACTACATTATGAATTTGCAGAATACTCTTAGAGCTGAATGTGCACTGTTGGGATGAGGTGATCTAATAAGAAAACACAAATGATATATCTTCTGGATCATATGTTAATGGGAATATTGATTAATATTTTATTTATTGACACATAATTAATTTAGATCTCTTATTCAAATGAAGCATATGAGGCCTATGAATATATTAAAAAATTGATTATGGAGAGTAATTGGCCTAAAACATAACACTGTGATCTCGTTGTACTATTTAAAATCTGGCTTAAAGGTTAGTGGATGCAAAGTCTTAACAAATCATGTAATATTTAGCAAATATAGACAAAAATTGCATAATCCTTCCAAAGAGGCACATTAAACAAATATGAAAATAATATACTATTCCAGCAGATTAAAACCAAAGGATAAGGGGTGTTTTGCATTTTCATCAAGATGGATGTGCAAGAAGATTGTTAATGAAAAAGGATCAACAAGACTGAAGCTGACACAGACAGAAAGAGAAATCAACTACGTTCTCAAACCTGAATTTGTACCAGGATAAAATGGCATACATTTCAAAGTTTGTGAATCCCAAAATAACAGATTAAAAAGAAGTGATGTATTCTTTCTGATGTCTCATGAATGGCACTCTGTGAGCAAACTAAAGATTAGACATTAAAATTTTCATTGATATCCTTTGTACAAGTAACAGCAAGCTCTACAATGCAAATCAGCTAAGTGTTCCTTTAAATGTATGCTATGATCTTTACTTCAGCGAGTTGGTGTGTTTAAAGTAAGGCATTTGTTAACTGAAGTGCTGGGCTTTAAAATCCCAGCCTTGAATGAGGGTTGGCATATGGATGATGTCCACAACCAGGCAAAAAAAGACCCCCCTGACTGCTTTTCACCTGGAGTCTGGCCAGCCTTGGGTGGGAACTGATTAGGAGACCACAACTGAGTGCCCCTGCCTTCCACATTAACTTGGAGGTGGGGCAATAAGCCACCTCTACAAGAGCTGACTCTGCTTATGGTGTGGCTGGGGGACTTGTCTACGCAGGGTTTGCGCTGTGTGGGGATTTTGGGTATTGAAAGTGCTCCCTGACTATTCACAGCAAGCAGAGTTCGCAGTCACGGTGGAATAAAATTGAGACAGGAAGAGAATCATGAGCCTTTCTCCTGGCAGTTACTCTGTGATTTGGATTGGCCTGATTACCTGGGTCATTCCTCTCCCTATGGCCTGGTTTTAGAATCTACTCGCTCCCTTCACTATTCTATATGTTGTGAGTGAATACATTGGTCTATTCATTCCTCCAGTGGTGGGCCACCTTGGACCTCTTGCATATGATCTAAGACCACAGGGAGAGCTCATGTGTTGCCCATTAATGATAATATTCCTCCTAGTCAGGCAAGCCATCAGCAGAAGACTAACACAGCCTTATGAAACTAGAGGTGGTGAGAATTGTATTCCGTTGATTTGTTAAGCTCCTTAAAAAGGCTGCCAAATACATGTTAAATCCAATCTGAAATTATCCCAGTGTCTAATCTCATGCTGACTATGAACAATCCCTAAAATAACCATATACAAGTAACCTTCCAGTTTCATTAAGCTCCTGGAGTTTTCAGGTGTGTAAGGAAACGACTGGGAAAACATCTGGCTTCTGCCATCCCTGTGTTCTTTCAGCTTGTACTTCCTTGGCTGTCATCCCATCTCCTCTTTCTCTGTTTTTTCTACATTGGATGATGAATGAGGACTATGTGGTAAACAAGAAATCCACAAAACCTGTGCTAGAAACTCAGAGCTTTCATATACTGTAATTCTCTGGAATAAAGTAGAAAAGATATGACAATATCTTTTTATCCCTGTCTGAGATGTGTTCTGCAGCTTCATGGCTCTGTGTCATATATTGATATGCTTGCTGTTGTGCAGAAATGTTAAGCATGCTCTGTGGTCCCTATTTACAGATATTCATCAGTTGTCCCTTCCCTGCCTGAAGCGCCAGCCTCTCTTCCATTGGAAAACCACGCACAGAGCTGGGGTGAGGGCATGTACTCATCATTCAGCTCCCAAGCATGGAGTTATGACACAGTGATCATACTAGGATTCTTGCAGCTTACCAGGATTTATGTAGTGTACCAGGACAACAATCATGTGGCAGAGTGTACACCTGAGTAGATGCCACTACAGCCATCAGCTGTCAAAAATCGAGTAATGCATTTTAACCTAGCTCACATATCAATATTTACAAAGTTGACCATCACACCTATGAATTCTATTGGATTGCATTCTGTTTTTTCTGTTGTGGCAAGAGGCAACCAGTCATCCCAGTTTAAAGGAACCTCAGTGCTGTCATGACCAAGAACATTCAAAAACGACCAGATTAGCCTAAGTCCTGTGAGTGATATTTGCAGACTTCCTATGATAGTAAAAAGGGTAAGTGATGACTGCCACATGTATTGCACAGGTCACTGTGCTACCTTGACTTTACAGTAATGCTCTCTGTTCCAGAGCTGTATGAGTAACAGACACTACAAGGTAAACATACTATAAATGCTGTGGAACAGGAACCATGTTTTAATATGTTTTTTACAACGCAGTGGACTCCTGGTCCTTTACTGGAGCTCTGTTGGGATTGTAGTAATGCAGTAATAGTCATAATAATAATAATGTGCAATAAAAGCACTCCAATATAAATGTGAAGATGGAATATATTACCACTTAATATACTTTTTTTACCTTTTACCATGTTCCTTTAAGTATTATCTTACAAAATGTAGTTTTTTCTTTTCTTCAGAAAGTGCAATTAACAGTTCATAGAGGTTTAAGAGTAATGTATGTATGCTTATTGATACATAGGTATGGTGCCATAGCAGAAAATTTAGAGGTGCAATAGGTCTCAGGCTGTTCTATGAATAATCAGAGTAAAACTAAACTCTACTCTTGAAAGATAAACCTGTGACACTGGGATTCAGCCTAGTCACAAATCTTTATATAAAAAATAGCATTTAAAATTTCACAACTGAATAAGATGAAGTATTAGCCATGACACAAGGTACTAAGAAAACATAAAAATTGCAGTGGAGATACTCAGTAGCCAAATCTATCATTCCATGGAAGAATTTGACTCCTTCCTTAATGGCAGCAACATCCTGAAGCACCCTAATCCATTCATATTTGGGATCTTAGAATATTTGGAAAATAAAAATAGAAAGTAACAACTGTCTTTATGACATAAAATTGAAAGGGGAGTAGTATATACCATTTACCAAGCACTCTTAGAACTATTCATTAGAACTATTAATCACACTGGATTTGTGAAGGAATAAAAAGCCTCTCCCTTCAGCTACTTTCTTCCTCAAGAAACTCTCCACAAACACATGGGATCCTTCCTGTTAATCAAAGTCCTTTTTACTTATTGGCTTCTTATAAAGTTTAGAACACACGGAGGCATTCAAATTACATGAAAAGTTAATGAAAATTTGAACATGCCATCACTAGTTTAGGATTTGTTACAGGTGGCCACATGCTAAATGGAGGGGTAAGAGAACACAGCACTTCAGGATGTCTTTTGAAAATACCCTAAGACATTTGGACAGCTACACAATTCTGTTCTGCAAAATAATTTCAGTGAAGACTAAAGTTACTGACCTTATTTGACATATATTGCTGGGTTGCCAACAATACACTGTGGCAAACACATAAGCAGGCCTAAACCACTTAGGAAAGTTACAAAAGGGGAAATCTATAAGCATTTTTATATATCAAGATTTTTTTATAACAATACTAAAATATGTGCAAAATCATTATCTGCTGTCACTGTAGAAAATCTATGTTCTTTTTGTACTCAAAATTGAAACATTTTTGTCTGTGGTAGAAATTTAGGGAAATTATATCGATAAACCCATTTTGCAAATGGAATATGATGCTAGTCTCAAACACGTCAACAGAAATTAATATTCTTAAGTACTATGTGAAAAATGCATTTCATTTTAGAACTATTCTGCCTTGAATTTAGTGAAATATGGTTTTGATGGCAATGCAAAGATCAGACTTGCTGCCCTCAATATCCACAAAGAATTTTAGTGCTTTTATTCCTCTGAGAACTTAGATTAATATTAGTTGAGGACACAAAATGAAATAGCTATAGCAACTTAACTGACCATTTCTTGTGTGTATTTCTTTTTGACTTTGTAAAAAAATAAGGCAGTGAAGGATGTAGTGCTGCTGTAGTAATTTTCAGCCTCTTCATCTACTACACCACACATCCTAATTCAAATGTGTAGAGACAGAAATTAATGCTGTGGAACATGGAGTATGAGAAACATACACATAAAAAAAAAAATTGTTTTGCTTCATTACCACATTTAAAACTTAAGGGCAACAATAATTTTCTGCAGAGTTAACATTTAACTAGATGGCTAAGGTTAAAGGCAAAATGAAAAGCAATTACACATAGCCCGTAAAGATTACATTTCAAATCAAGATATTTTTAATTATGTGCAACTTTGCAGAAAAGATATAATTTGGCAAAATTACATAGACATTTAAAATTAAAGTTCAGACCACAAAGAACGTCTCTCCAGAGCTAGAACTAAGTAAATTCATAGCTTAAAAAAAGAAAAAAAGGATGAAATGGTTCACAAGGTAATAACTTCCAGTTACACCATTGTGAGAAAACATAGTAAAATGAAGTATTATAGATGAAGGCTGTTTCAGATTTTTCACAAAAAAAGTATATTTAAGCTCACCAGAAAGAGCTATAAGCCATCTACTTGGCCTTCTTCAGAAATAAAGTCACTGATTTTCATTTTCATCCAGGGATTTGATATCCGTTTTTTTCTAAATTTCAGATTGATGAAATTCTATGTATGTTATACATTCAAGAAATACACATGCTATTTTTGTCAAGAAATTATTCCTCTAGTTTGAATATGTTCAGAATATGAAACGTTTAGAAATAACATTTCTACTCCACCCAATTTCCATTCCACTCTAAATCACTTTAAATTGTATTTACAAAGGCTAAGGCAACCAAGAAACTCTTGGAACAAAACGTGCCTTAAGCTACTACAACCTGAAATAGGTAACAGGGAATAAGAATATGTTTTCGCATGCAAACATGAGCAAAAAGAATACACAATAGTTAGATGAGATTTTACTTTAAAATACATATATATTACATATTACAGAATATTTCATTAGCAGTAAAGATACTAAAATCATCTCTGCAGCATCCCTCATGGTGAGAGTCAAAACTGTCCTCAACTGTTAAAAGTATCTGCCATTTTTACTGGTTTCTTGACTTGCCCTGTATAGCAAAAGTTAGGCAATTAACATAGTACTTGAAAGTTCTTTGATGACCAAGTGGCCGGATTTTCTCGTGTTTCTGGTATAGAATACAAGGCATCATAAATCACAAATCATCCTTTCTCTTCAGTGACATAAATTACTTATGAATGCTTTCATGAATGCTACAAAAAATAGCATTGGGGCACCCTAATGAATTAACCAACCCACTGTCAGAAGAATCCCACTGCCCAGATAAGAGAATGCTAGTAGTTACATGGGGCAGAGATCCATGGTCCTGCAACCTCTGTTAGCTCAAGGAGTTAAATTTAGTCTCAAAATTAAGCAAAATTCAGTAGAAGCAAGTGGATATTGTAAAGAGGGAAGCCTGAGTGTTTTAAATATAATTTATGTGTCAGCTGACAGAAGCAATATAATGTTGTTTGGTGTTGTGGTGAGCAGAGCC